>NC_138873.1:1800000-1995000 GCF_965194805.1 Balaenoptera borealis
CAGCCGGTCCGGCCCCCAGAGCCTGAGAGACGTTTACTCTGCGGCCGGTGAAAGACACGTTGCCAACCCCTGATCACGGTGATCACGGGTTATTAACGCGTCTTCCCCACCCACGCGCCAGCCAGCCGGCCGCAGCCAGGGGGCGCTCCACAGCGCAGAACCAGCGCCTCTCCAGCGCGCGTGCCCAGAGCATCGGGCCCCGCGCCGCAGGACAGCAGCTCCGGCCACGCCCACGCCCCGCGGAGGCCGGGAGCCCGCGCCCGCGTGCCCGCCCGCCGCCCGCCCGGCCCGTTACCCGCGCTCTGCGCTCGGCCTCCAGGCGCTGCATGAGCAGCACGGTGTCCACGTCGTCGTCCTCCTCCTCCTCGTCGTCCTCGTCCTTCTGCTTGGACTCCTGCAGCCGCTTCTGGAACTGCCACTCCAGCATGAGCTTGCGCAGGCGGTCGCTCTCCTCGGCCGAGCGCTCGGCCTTGCCCTGCAGCTCCTGGATCTCGCGGCTCAGCAGGTCCACGATGTGCAGCTGCTGCTGCTTCTCCAGCTTCTCCCGCGCGTCCCGCTTCCAGGGGTCGGGCGACAGGCTGTCCCCCGAGGCCAGCTCCTCCCTGCTGACCGTGATGTACTGCAGGTCCCGGCGCTCGATGGTGCGCGGCTGCTGCTGGGGCTGCAGCTCCCGGATGACGGTGTCCGGGGCGCGGGCGGGCGCGGGCGGGGCGGCGGGCGAGGGCGGCCCGGGGGGCGGGGGCCCGGGGGGCGGCGCCTGCGCCCGCAGCTGGCCCAGCCTGCGCTCCTGCTCCCGCCGCCGGCGCTCGCGCTCCTCCTCCAGCCGCGCCTTTTCCTTCTCGTACCAGCGCTGCTGCTCCTCCCGCTTCTTCCGCTCGGCGGCCGCCTGGGCGCCGCTGGGGGGGGGCGCGAGGGGCGCGAGGGGCGAGTCCAAGGGGACTCCGTCCCCGTCGCCGGCGCCGTAGTGCCCGGGGGGCGGCTCGGTCCGCACCGGCGTCGAGGCGGCTGGGGTCTTCCAGCGCCCAGGGCCGCTCTTGGTGAGCGTGGACGCGGGGGTGCCCGCCTTGGACGGGGGGCCCAGGTGCTCCTGGCTGGACGTGCTGGAGCCCAGCGAGGAGCCCTGGTTGAGCCACGCGTCGCCGCCGTCAGACCTGCGCTCCATCGCCGCCCCCACCCTCTGCCGCTCCAGGTGGCACCCGACATCCTCCCGGAGTTCCTCCTGGGACCGGGTCACACGCTGGAAAACGAAAACGGGAAACCGTTATGTTTCAGCCACCGTCAGAAGTCACTGAAAGTAAACAGTTCAGCTCAGGAAGAAAGGAGCGTTAGGGAAAGTGTGCGGTGAGCGTACAGGACGGGCTGAGGCTGCCCGCAGCCAGCGCCACTCCCGCGACAGCGCTTTCCCAGAGGACGTCTGTATCTGTTACAAAGCTAAAGGGGAAAAGGGAAAGCGGCGCGTCCGCTCCGCATCCATGGCCAAACTGCGAAATGCACGGAGGCTCGGGCTCTTCACGTCCGGCACCGTCCTCGTTCTGGGGCCTCACGGGCGTCTGCACTGCGGTGCCAGACACGGGGCTGACGTTGAGCAGAGGAATGTGCTCAGTCCGGTGTCGTGAAGAGCGACAAGAACTACTTCTCTGCAGTACAATTCTAATTAGCATTCAGACTAAGTATCAAATCCTAGCCACGGGATCCATCCGCGACTTTCTGAGTCCCGCCAGCTGACCGCGGGCCCAGGAGCACGTAGACAGAGCGGGGCGCGGCGAGGAGGAACGAGCCTGTACCCGAGTCTCAGAAAGGCGGCGGGGTAATCTGCGGGACACACCCGCTGCACGTGTACGAGACAGAGTGAGTACGCCTGCCTCCGAGGCTAGTCTTGCGCGTGGAAGAGGCATGTCTGAAAGTAGCGTGATGTGACAGAAAATGATCTGCTACGATGTCCCAGCCAAACAGTTTTTTTTCCAGCCCTAATGAGTAGAAACTGAAGACACAAATCTGGAAAATAAACTATTTCCCTCTTCTCAAAAGGCACACCAAGAACAAAAAAAATGAAATATGTCACTTGAAAAACCAGCAGCCTGATAGAAAAATGGAACATTTACTTCCAACATTTTCTCCAGCTTTGCTGTTGTGTGCGCAGAAGCACAGCCTTCTGACGACTGGGCGCACGACCTACAGCCCACGTAGAAGCACGACTAGACTGCCGGCTACGCGTGGAAGGCGCTTCTCGAGCACAAAGCTTTGCACTTCGTGCGTCCAGACTACACGCCTGCTAACCCTCGGAGTCCAGTGATAACTGAGTCATCCTTCGCTTTCCTCGAAGACTTCACTTCACTGCTGGTGCCCACTCACCCCCCCACCCCCGGTAAGTCCTGTCAAATTCTCGGTCATTTCAACATCCACGCAAGTGACCCTTCAACTCCCTGGCCCTCCTCCGGTGCTTATTACCCACGCTGTGAGGCAGAGGCAAACAGCACGCACAGGCCGTAGGCACGCAGGTCCCTGGCGCTGTCCAACCCCCCGTGCCTCCACGCAAGGAAGGAGGTCTGCCTAAGGGTGAACAGAACACGCCAGGCGACTCGTGCCCGGGGCCGTCAGACGGGGCTCCTCCCCGCCTCGCTCACGCTGCCCGCCCCTGCAGAGACGACCCTCCTCGGGCCTCTTACCCTCCGGGCTCAGCTCAGAACCCAGCTCACGTAATTACGGTCTAGGTGAGCGTCCCGCCCCAGCTTCAGCTTCACGGGCGGAACCACGGCCGTCTCAGCTTTCCCGGGGCTTGGACCAGCCGCCGATGCGCGCCGAGTGCCGGGGTCGCCTCCTGCTTCCCCCCCCCACCCCCCGCTCACTCCAGGATCAGTGAGCCTCGCCTACAGACCCTAGTTAAGCCTCAGTAAGAGAGCAGAGAACCGCCTTTCACGCTCAATATTCTCTCCTATGCCCGCTTCTCCTCAGGTGACCCCAAAACCCATGAGAGAAGCAGGAACAGGAGCAGTGCAGCGCCACAGAACGTGTCACCTGTGCCTCGGAAGCCCCTCCGCCCTCCCGCAGGCTGGTCCCCTTGAGGGCCCAGGACGCGCCGGGAGCCCCCCCCTCACCTGGGCTGCGGTACTGGAGTGGCTGCTGTCCGTGTGCACGTGGGGCTTCTCCTCGTAACGGGGCCACTGGTCCTGAGGCGGAGCCGTGCGGTCCTGGGACTTGGAGGCCGGGAAGGTGAAGTACTCCCTGGTGTAGGTCTGCGTCGGGATGGGGTAGGCCTCGGGTCGGGGCGGAGGGGTCAGCTCCTGCAGATGGGGAGAGGGAAGGAAGCTGAGCTTTCCGCAGTCTGTACCACAGACTGACCTAATTTCCAATGACCTCTTTTAAAGTAGGATCCACGTATTTTAAAAACGGTGTTAAAAATTTAAAGTGTTCGATCCTGTACTGAGAATAATTAAAAAACATTTTATTTTGCCCCGACTTACTAATTTAAAGCTCATTTACCCATTATATTAAAAATTCAAAACCCGAACACTCAGGAACCAGAGACAATGAGAACATTTCCCTAGATAACTCAGGCCCCTGGGGGACCCAAGGGTCTGCTGTCGGAGCATCTGTGTGCTCACGTCTCAGACCTCAGCGCAGAGGTTTCCAGTGGAGACGGACGTTATCTTGGCCGCTGTCCCAGAGGCATAGGCGCCTTTCCCGCCGGGACTAGGGGGCTCCTCTGTTGGTGGAAAACAGGAAAGAAAGCTAATATTAAACAAACAAGCCCGACGTTAACATCGCGAGAGCTCTTTACGGGCAGTAACCTCGCGCCAGGCACGTTCACGCCGCCAGCGAGGTGTTGAGCACGGACACAGAAACAAGCGCGTGGAGGTGAGGGCTCACCTCGCCCACTCCCGCCTCTTGAATCATCAAGAGCCCGGAGCCACGAAGCTGTATGTGCGAACCTGGTATCTGGGGCACGTCTCCTACCGCTGCTGCTTCCTGCTGACAACCCTTTAACACCACAAAGACCGCCGGCTGCCCCGCGGGGCATCCACCAACCTGCGCTCCTCCTCATCAGTGTACCTGCCCGGAGCATCCAGGAATCAAAGTTCCCGGGCTAGTTTTTATCTCCCGTTAGAACCTTAGCTGTAGCATCTTTCATGAAAAACACATCCCAGTTAGCTAATCTACGCAGGTAATAATGTTCTTTTAATGCGCAGCAAACCCGGGGCACCCTCCTCCCTCTGGCTGAGAGCAGGCACATGTCGGGGGGTGGGCAGGCGGACGGGGGGTGCGTGCCTCGACAGGAGAAGGGCCGCGAGGCTCCTCTTACTTGCGACGTTGGGGCTGGAGCGGTGATCAGCCCTGTTCTTCATCAGCCTGTCGTCGCCGGGCAATTTCTTTGGTTCACTGTATTCTGCCCAAGGCATCTGAGGGCTCTCCGGGGACCCGTTTTGAGCTGAATTATTATAGAGCTCAAAACCTTCACTCTTTGGTCGGGGTTTACCTGATCCACGACGATCTGAAACTGAAATCAAAACACCTTCAAGATCTGTTCCTTTGTTCAAGATCTTATCTTAAACACCGTTTAGTTTTAAAGGAAAGGTGAATCTACAAATACTTAAAATTCCACAAGTAAGAATCTGTTTTTACCAGAAGAAATGAGGTGACTTTTATATAAAAGTAAAATCTTTCTAAAGAATCTCTAGGAAGTTTTCAAAGAAAGCAACATTTAAGGGTCACTGATGAGAAAAACTACTCTTTCAAAGCTCATTTTCTCACAAGCTTACCTGCTTTAGGTAACAGGATTACTGTTAAAGTGACTTCTTTGGCTGCAACATAAATACACTTCCCTCACTTTTTAAAATGTGCATTAATTCCTTTCATCACTCAGGGCTGTTGTCCTCATCGTGAACCGCTGTCACTGCCGTGATTACTCACTCCTTACTTTTTAGCTTTCCTGTCCTCTCGCTCGACGGCCCTGACCTATTATTTATTCCAACAGTTTCCCTCGTTGGTCCTAAACTCATCATCTAGTTTGCTTCTTTCAAATGACTATAAACTAAGACATTAGACAACCAAGATGTTAAGTATCATGTCATGAAAAAAGCAAAAACACAGTGCCGTGTGAAGGCCTTGTGTTTGCCTGGTCCAGGCTCTCAGTGCTTCGGCTGCAGTCACTATGAGGCACGGGCTCTGGGCTCGCCCAGGGCACCGGCTCTGGGGATGCACACAGCCAGCCAAGGACATGCAAAGTATGTGGTGATTTAACAGACAATGGGAATCATAATGGTTTTCCCCTGGTTTCTCAACTAATTCTTTACAAAGCCCCACATTTATATTGATTTTATTCTGAGGTTTTCGATGTACCTACAAAACCATGGCTCCCACCAACAAATTATTTATTCAAAAACTGAGCTTTTTAGTTAAAGTGAACTCTCTACATAACAATCATGCCCTATCTCAGAGCATGCAAGACTGAAACAACTATTCATACACACACGTGTAAACATTCCTTCGGGAGAGAAATCTACTCTTTCTTTGAAGGCTTTACATCCCGTGTCTGTTTGTCTGTCAAAGATGAAAAGTCATTCCTCCACTTAATACCGACCAAGTGCCCCGAGTGCTGGCATGTGGAACATGTGGGGTCCCCTGCAGTCACCAGGCGTGTGCACGTCGTCAGTGGCTCTTGTGGGGGGGGCCCTAATAAACTACCACCACCGTAGCGCGACTGGCCCCAGCAGCCCATGATCTAGTAATCCCGGGCACCGCGCTCAGCCTCGCGTCCTTCTTTAAAGCCGGGGTAGTAACGACCAACAGGGCCTATTCCAGAGTATTAGAAGAGGCCACGACTGGGAAAAGCCTGGCACACGGCGGCTGATCGGTAAGCATGAGCCACGACAGGCAGCAGTCAATGGAGGCGGCAGCGCCCCCCGCCCCCCAGTCCTTACTTCTCTGCATCATGGGGGACGGCTGATTGAGCAGGGTAGCGAGACCGTGATAAATGGCTCCTTGCTTTGCTACTTCCAGCGTCACCACGGAGCTTGTCCTTGTCATCAGTTCTGCTGCCCTGGGAAGAGAGCATCACAGCTGTAAGAGAAGTGATTCAGGCACCTGTCCTGTCACCACGGCAGCCTGTGGACACAGCGAGGCCAGCACGCCCGCCGGCCTCACCCGCCAGCCTGAGTCAAGTTCTGACAGACTCCCTCCCTCTGATTATCAACAAGAACAGTAGATGATTTCCAGAAATTTCAACAAGTGCTAAGAGTCAAATGTATTCAGACTAAAATACATAATTTTCATGTACACCAAGACTTTTACACTTAGAGAGGAAGGGCACAGTTTTTAGCATGGTTTTTCATCTGCCAATTCCAAAATTTAATATGAAACATCCCTAAAAAGTGTTCTTCTGAAGCTTTAAACAAATAAATAAACGATACCTTTCTTGCGAGAGTCCTACCAGACTGCGTCCGTCCACACTGAGGAGCTGGTCACCTGCAGCCAGCCGCCCATCCTGGACACACCCGGAAGGCATGCGGACGGGACGCGGCGGGGGGACGGCAGGGGGAGAGGGGAGAGGAAGCCAACGATAAGTACGCTCAGACTTGGGTTTTCCACACGCTAAAGCATCTGCAAACACCGCCTGTCGTTTGTTAAACACACGGCGCGCTGAGAGCTGGCCGCTCTAAGAGTCATACCCACCACATCAGCAGCACCTCCTTTTACAACAGACTTGACGTAGATTCCAAGTTTGTCTTGACCAGCACCCTAAACAAAAACAGGGTGGAAAACACCGCACTGAAAATACACAGTAAGAAACGTAAAAATAAAACATGCATATAGATGACTGTAAGAAAAGTCTTAGCTCTTGTTTTTACATGAAAATTAGAATTGCAAAAACTATACTAATAGAATTAACACTCCGGTAAATATAAAGAAACTAACAGGAAATGCACCTACTTTGTCTTTCCAAATTAGGAAAAACTACTCCTGAAAAATCAGTCAATTACCAGTCAGCTGGTGAGGCGACCACGACCGACCTTCAGTCCTGAAGGCAGAGATGAGTCCTGACAGCACAGGTGTACGTGGGCCACGCTCACAGAAAGCACTACTACTCGCCTGAATACGAAAAGCAGCTCACCAGCGGGTTTCTGCATTCCAAAACTTACCCACCTCCCCTTACACCCTTATTCTTTCCACACATATAGTTTAAAATCTAAAACAAGAAAAACCTTCTTGTGGCAAACAAGAAGAGGGACTTAGGTAGAGACAATTATGCAGAAAATACTCTACATTGCCGCAGTTAAAGGATCACGCACTGTAACCCTAAGGAAGTCCTGAAGCTACAAGCACCAGCCCACGCAGCACGCGCGCGCACGCTAGCTTCATTGCACGTTACATCACGGACGGGCAAGGAACCTCTGTGAGGCGGATGTAAGAAACAGATACAATTGCCTTACAGAATCGCCCGTGTACTATTTGGACGTTACAACTACAACATAACATCAAACTTTTAGATAATTTATGAGGGCCACCAAAGGAAGCATTCATACGTATGAAACGTCATTTGGATGTCACTACCAATATTCTGCAACTGAGAACATATTTCTCGGCTCGAACCTCAGTACTTATGAAATACTGTATCACAAAAGCAAAAATATAAGGTATCACAGAAAGGTATAAAGACAGTTCAACAAATGACTTAACTGACACCAATTTTCTACAACACTCTGGAACTCCCAAACTTCCACTTGAAAACGCATTTTTCCCTTTAGTTACCAGAACAGGTTTAAAGAGGACAGTCGACCCACCAGCACTGCTAGTCGTCGCCCTGCTCCCGCCTCAGGGGAAAGCCAGCAGAGGTGCCGTTCTGTGAGCCTAGAAGCACCTACCGCTGACCTCCTTCTGAAGACCATACACACTGCCTCAGCGCAACAGCTCCACTCCAGGTTTCCTGGGGTTACATTCCCTGGGAGCTGAGTTTATAAAAGCTCTACACAAGGTAAGTAAAATCCGAATTCTCCTCAGCAGCTCCTGACCCTCTGGCTGAGGTTTCCCGACTGTTCCCCTCAAGACCCCTCTCCTTCTCTGTCTGTCTGTCTGTACGTCGACATCCACCACCCCGCCTCATTAACACGTCTCCTGCCCGGTCCAGACACCCAACCACATGCCCCGAGGACTCAGTTGGCCCTTCTGCCTCACGTACAAAATTACTGGGATACTGGGGAAATACTGTACTTTTTGGGGTACATTTGAAATTTCACACACACATTCTACACACACACGTGTGTGTGTACATATATGTATATATAATCCCTCAATAAACGGGAACTTTCTGAATTTTAGCCTATCACTTAGCAAAAAAGCAATAAATACAGCTTTCACCTGACTTCCCTTATGCCAGTATGGTTTCCTGGAACCTGAAGACTCAGATGCTCCGGGAGACACTACTTCTAGGGCAGCCCCGCTGCCCCATTTGTTGAAGTGGGCACGCCTCCTTTATTACCTGATTAAATGACTCCTTCAAATAATATTCTATACTTTGATGTAATCTATGATGAATTACCTAGTTGGGCTGTTTGAATAACAACTGCGTTCATTCCGCAAATGGTCACTGCCTGCCTGTACCGCCCTAAGCTCTCTGTGTACGTGAATGAACAAGACAGACACCTCCCCACGTCCCCGCCCCCAAAGGAGCTTATATTCTAGAGGAGTTTTCTTTGCGGTTGTCAAATAATATTTCTGACCAGGGTACTGAAAATCCCTCTTTATCTTTTTCTGCAAACGCTGCGTGATCATTTCCTTGTAACTAGGCCAGATTTTTTTGGAAAGGTTCTAAAAGCATAGTTACTTTTTTCTTCTGCTCTCTATTTGACTGATGTGAAAGCAATGCTTCTAAACTTCAGAATCCCAGATTTTAGTGTGAATGGACACACTATATTTTCACAAGCATTATTTTTTGGGAATGCAATACTGTCCTTGTAATTTAGATAATAAAAATTGTACTTTTAATAAGATCGTCAATCACCACTACCTTTGACAAAAGAAATCTCTAGCAGTAATACCCGTAAGACAGTATTTTTAGTAACTGATGTAAACAAAATACCAAATACATATTTGGATATTTTAAAACAATAAATCAAGCCCTCCTCCCCATTTCTGGTATGAAGGATTATTATTAATAAAGAAAAAAAATCTCATTTATTTAGACAAACCGTGATAAGAAAACTTTAATCTTTTTAAAGTCACAAAATAGAATGTATAAGAAAACCATGAAAATACTGCTCTGCTTCCTCCTGATAAACCAAGAACTCGCAAACGCGCTTTTCGCCGCATATCCGTCAGGGCCTCTGTCAGTCACAGCTTTCCCCCCAGGAAGATGCCCTGGCAGCACATCCACGATAAACTGTAGCTTCACTACGTTATTCCTTCCCGTCTTCAACCTCTTCATTTAGACCAGTAATCACACACCTGAGGGCAACCACCGAGCTCTAGGACTTCACAACCGCTCTGTATTTTAGACAACTAATACACAGGCTTAAATTCAGCAGACTCCATATGAGCTGCGAGTAGCACTGAAATAACCCAAAGTCCTAACGTTTTTAAATAGATCATTTATTACGCATTATATGCAATATGAAATTTAATAAATCTAAGTTTAAGTATTCAAGTAACCGATCCTGTAATAGATATTTGATAGCATCATTTAAAAAATTTTTTTATTGAAGTCACATCCTTAAACAAGCATTAGTTTACATTATAAATTTCAGAAAAATTCTAGCAAAATGAGGAAACTCTCCTTATGACTGACCCGCTGGCCCCCTCTATCCAACCTGCCTTAGAAAATTCCCCTTCCAGAAGCACATGCCTCCAACAAAGCTCTCCTGACCCAGCAGGTCACCAGCTATCTGTCAGTGAGCAGAAGCCTCCTGCACAGGGCGCCCAAGTTCAAGTTCAAGCACACCACGCCCACCTGATTGCCCTGCAGATCCCCCGCCCCCGCAACCCCGTTGCCAGGTCCTTGCTTTTACTTATGCTGTTCTCACCACACAAAACGACTTTCTGATGCAATGGCTCTGCCAAAATCCTTTTATCATCGGATCCCTAGGCCCACCTGCCAGCCCACTCACCTTGCCAAGGCCAGGCAGGATGTGACCTCTTGCTCGCTCATGTTCCCGTGGGATTTCCTGTGTTCCCTCAGATGGTTACAGGCGGCTCCTCCCCCAGCTCCCTGCCAGGGCCGCTTCCCAAAGCCCTGCAGTCAGGCTACGACAACGGGGTCAACTCCTTATTTTAAAAACCCTCTCTGGGGAGATCCAGAATCTCACTGAATGAATACGTTAGCAGGCTAAGAAGCAGCTGATATGTCCGTTATCTGTGAGCTGGCAACACAACACTGATAGCACTGCGGAACTACTGGTGTAAAAAGTTAGAAACCTCAAGCATTTCTGACTGTGACACTCGGATCCACCACTGCCAGGCAGTGGGTGATGAGGAAGGCACGGCGCTGAAGAACTGATGGATATTACTGTCTCGCATGACGGGAAGTTACCTAAATTCTAAGTCACAGCCGCTCCTTTTAATTCCAAGTGAGTTCAATTTATGCTTCCTTGTCACAAGGAAGAAACGAGAGGTCGTGATTATTAGAGACCTCAATTCAAAAGACCACGAGCATCTAAAAGCTCTACTGAAGGTTGGTCATAAAAACTGACTTTAATTAAAAGTCATCAACAAAACACCATGAAAAAAGATTATCTTTTAAAAAGACTCTCGGGGGTAGGGAGGTACATAAGTAATATTCGAAGACAGGGGTCCCCAGCGGCCGGGCCGCACAGCAGGAGGTGAGCGGATCCTCCGCCCCAGACCCCCCCACTGCTCCGATCCAATCCCACCCCCCGCCCCCGCCCCCGCCCCGGTCCGTGGAAAAACTGTCTGCCACGAAACCGGTCCCTGGTGCCAAAAAGGTTGGGGACCGCTGCTCTAAGAGGTATCCAAACTTTGGTTGGCATTTGGATCTTCCAAATGTGGTCTCGACCTCGCACTATTTACCTAGTGAATACGCCTTACTTA
Source organism: Balaenoptera borealis (assembly GCF_965194805.1). Lineage (NCBI taxonomy): Eukaryota > Metazoa > Chordata > Mammalia > Artiodactyla > Balaenopteridae > Balaenoptera > Balaenoptera borealis. The sequence continues at coordinate 1,811,038 of NC_138873.1, forward strand.
ACAGAGCGCCCTGCCTGCACGTCTGTCAGCGTGTCCCCTTCTGCAGGCTGCCTGTCTCTGTGGGGAGGCCCTTCCCTCTTTCCAGGCTGGATCCCTCCCATCTCTCCTTATTTGAATCTTATCTGTACTTCGTGGGTAGCTCACGGCTATTAAACTGGCCATAAAAATCTGTAAATGCAACTGCTCTACAGATAAATTACAGTTCCACTGGTAGCTATTTTAGAAAGACAAAATCAAAGATGAATGTACCACCTGGAGATGAAAGAACTCTCAGGAATTTCTAACACTCTCTCTCTCTCTCTCTCTCTCTCTCTGAAATCGACACGGATAGTTACTTTCCACCCCAAAGACCGCAATCTTTGAGCGACGCTGAGGCGATCCAAGGTCTCAATCTGGCCAGAGCAGCCCTGGCTGGAACGGCCCCCGTGACTGGGGAGCTGGGGAGCTGTGTGGGTCCCTGCCCGCTACCATCTGCACTGGGAGCAGGTCAGCTCGTGGGAAAGACGTAATCGTTCCTTAACATTGCAGAGCTCTCTGCCACCCACCCCATTTCATCTGAATAAAAATAAAAACGTTATAGACTACGATAAAAAAATGAATAAAACAAAATTTATTAATTCCAGAAATATTAAACCACTTATGTCTTATTTCTACACAATAATGCACACACTAGCCCAGTAAGACTGAACTTTAAAAAAACTTAGTAAACAAACTCTATTAAGTTCCTCTTTTATTTACATACGCACAAAGTTAAAATTCATTTTATGGTAATTCTACTTTTCTAATTAAGAAATAAAAACGGAGTCCACAAGTCACACCTTTTTGCTGCTACGTATCAAGGCAGCGCATCTGTCATTAGAAGAATGCAAAGACGAGCTGCCTGAGCGCTGACCAAAAGCCCACGAGAGGAACAACCGCAGGGAGCTTTCCAGACGCTCGCTCGTGAAGGTACGTGAGGCGTGTCGGGCGCGGCAGCCACGGGGCCCAGGGGCTGCTAAGCGCTGGGATGCAGCTCGTCCAAACCGAGACGTGTAGTTCAGTGCAGAGTGCACCCGACTTCAAAGACTGGGCGTGCAAAAGAAGACTCTGAACCATCTCACTAACGACTTACATGACCACACGAAACCGTAACTGCACAACAGAAGACACACTATTAAAGGTAATTTCAGTTTCTTTTATTTTTGTAAATGCAGCTAATAGAAAATTCTGAATCACCTACACGGCCCACGTCCTCTATTTCTATTGGACAGCACTGCTCTAAAACGCTAAGCTTCTCATAGTATATCTATGTTATTAGTAACCAAAGATACTAGCAGTAATCTATAATTAGGCAGATAACTGGGTAAAAACAAGATCTAACTGCAACACAATATATATGCTAACATTATGCACCCTGATTTCCAACCATGAGAAGAGAACCACAGTATAATAAGTAAATATATAAAGAGTAAAGTATTTTAAGAATTACTTGGGCTTCCCTGGTGGCGCAGTGGTTGAGAATCTGCCTGCTAATGCAGGGGACACGGGTTCGAGCCCTGGTCTGGGAAGATCCCACATGCCGCGGAGCAGCTGGGCCCGTGAGCCACAACTGCTGAGCCTGCGCGTCTGGAGCCTGTGCCCCGCGGCGGGAGGGGCCGCGATGGTGAAAGGCCCGCGCACCGCGATGAAGAGCGGTCCCCGCACCGCGATGAAGAGTGGCCCCCACTTGCCGCAACTGGAGAAAGCCCTCGCACGAACCGAAGACCCAGCACAGCCAAAAATAAATAAATAAATAAAAATAGCTATAAAAAAAAATTAAAAAAAAAGAAAAAAAAGAATTACTTGCCTAAAGTTGTCTAAACCGGCATTTGAAAAGATATTATTGTATTTTTGGTCCATGTTATTTGTAAAATTAAAATGAACAGAATAAGCATAACCATTTGGAATTATCCATTCCTCACCTGACAAATCAAATTCCTTTTTAAAAACTGTCTTCTGGAAAGCAGTTATATGTTCCAAAGGCATCAAGAATTATGAATTTCACTAGATACAACTTTGGAATTAAATATTAAAAGTACATTTAAAAAAATCAAAACCACATTTTCCCTTCCAGAGGCACCGATGAGAGTCACACACAGTACAGCACTCGAGCTGCTGTCTGGCATTTGTGGCCTTTAACGTAATTTCAGGCGGGTAGAGAATGGTGACCACACACAGTAGCCAGGGGCACAAAAGAAGGCAGAGGGCTAGATCCTCAGTCCTGAAAAAAGCAGTTAAAGTGAAATAACAAAGGTCACTCCTGTGTGATCTCAGTATTTAACCTTAAAATGCATCTTGAAGCTGCTTTCCTTTCCCTTAAAAGGGAGAGAAGGAGGCTTGAGGAGAAGGAGTCTGAGAGGAGGAGGAGGGAAGGAAAGGGCAGAGGTTGAAGGGGGTGAAGCAACACCACACCTGGAATTTACCTGCAGAATAGGTACACGAGGGAACAGCGGTCAGCTGACAAAAATGATGCCCGAATAGAAGGACAGACAGCAGAAGCCACACTGCGCTTTCCCCAGAACCGAAAGAAACACGCACCTATCAGTCAGCTGCCTTATGCATCCGATGAGAACCGGCTACAAGTTTAGAAAAGGCTGCTCCCAAATACCTTGTTTGCTCTAAATCTTCTAAGGCACCTTGGGAAAGGCTGAAGCACAGGTGCTCTCACCTCCCGCTCAGAGAGACTCAATCAGAAGCAACCCCGCTTCAAACATTCCAGCTGCAATTTCTGAGTGAGTGTGGGAGTGTGATATGAGTCACAGCATAAAAACATCATTAAAACACAATCCCCCCCCCAAAAAAAAAAAAAGGCAGCAGGAGGAGGCAGACAGACTGGCCAGCCACAGCAGTGTGAGTTCAGCCTATTGTTCCCGGCGTGGAAACAGCCTGCACTCTGGCGAAAGGCTTTCGAACACTCAGTGGGCTGGGCTGACCTGAGAGCCACGAGTATTTAAAACTCATCAGGCAGATTCAGTACAATGCTCTGCCCATCCGCCCCTTTCTCAGTGTTCGGAGCTGCTTTAGCTCTAGTCAGACAAGAGTTCTGATTCATAAACTACTGAAATTCAGACTAGAGTTTTAAAAACATTGTCAGGCTCTCTCTTTTTGGTAGGAATTACCTTAGTTCTGAAACAATCAGTTTTCAAACTCATGCCTGAGACACTCTCCCCCCAGCAGCCTGGACAGCACTCGCGGGGTAAGCGCCCTTTCTGCCAGAGAGGCTCCAGGGTCAGCTCTGCCCATCTGTCTACCGTTTGCATAAAGCACAAACAACACCGTGTCATCTATCTCTTCACTCTCTGTAAAGTAAAGGAAGCAAACCACAGCGATTCTGGACTGGGCCCTACAGACGGGCTGCAGGAGGCCTCGGAGCCCGGAGGCGTGGGCGCACGACCCAGGGTGCGAGGAGGGTTCTCCAGGGCGAAGGGGCAGCTTCCCCGGGAGCCTCGGAGCGTCTGTGGCCCAAGAGTGCGACAAGGAAGGTGGCCCAAGAGTGAGACAAGGAAGGTGACCCGTCGGTCCCTGCACGGCTCAGGCAGGTGCCCCGGGGCTGTCTGGGCCTCGCCAGGCTGGGCTGCTCCACAGCCACACCCTCCACCCGGGGACCCTACAAATACCGCCGTTCTCTACGTGTGCCAACCACCGCGTGAAAAGATGGCTCTGCTTTAGAGGGTTAACATGACTCTTCCGATTACATTATTTTAATATTGTAATTGAATCCAGTTATTTCGGTCGACCCAAGAAGTTTGCACGTAGGCCGTTACTGTAAATGTAGAGGTAAAACGTTGTTCTTTTATATAATTTACGATTAGGACAAAAATATAAAACATTGTTTCCAAATTCACAAGCGACAGCCACGCAGGGCACTCGGTCATTTCGCACAACTTAACGGAAAGCTATTCCTGGCATGTCCACGGGAGAAACTGCAGTCACCTGGTACACTTTGGAATTGATCTTAAAAGGGAACTGAGAATTTCCCGACTCACTTCTTTGACTAGGTCTTTCCCACCTGGTCTCAATAAGGTCACTAAGGAACACAAGGGTGAAGGTCTCAAATTCCTTAAAAGGACTAAACTGTAGTTCAAACTGACTTTTCAAGTGGTGAAAAGGCAGTATTATCAATAAACACTGCTTTTATCCTCTCCTTTTTAAGGCACAGGAATTTTACTTTGTGTTTTAAGCTAACTAAGTAAGATTTAAAAACTTAAAAACCGTATACAGTCAAAGCACAAACTAAGATTCAATTAACCATTCATTTTTAAATAAAATAGTAAAATATCCTAAGGACCTTTCAAATTGTCACTTTTATGTTCACTTTTAGAAAAAACAGGTTTTGGAGAAAGCCTGCAGTAAAAAGCACCTAAAACGGCCAAAAAGAAGTTGCACCGTGGATATTCTTGCACGTCCTTGGCAAACTCTACAGCAGCAGCTACCAACATTTCAAGCAACTTCCACCGTACCGTACCCAGCAGGAGGAGATTAATGGTTTTTTCTTGTATAAAAAGTGCATAGAAGCCTTACAGTTTCACGAACCTCAGGAATCCACAGTGCTGAGCTGCAGAGCAGTCAACGTCTGGGTGTGTCATTACGAGCTCCCTACACGGCGGCTTCACGGGCAAGCGAGCCCCGGACAGGCTGAAGCACGTTACCGTGGAGGGAAAGCAGCCTCTAAAGAGACCAGCCACGGCCACCACAGCCCCCGAAGAGACTCACCACAGACTCTGCTCTCCCGACAACAGAGAGCCACATCTTGGTCCCTCGGGCGCACCAGCTCCTCCCGCTGAAACACAACCGTCTACCTCCCCCGGTGGCAACAGTGGCACACAGCTGGCCTCTCGAGGCTCGCCACCACGAAGCTGAGCTGGACGCCACAACCCAGACGGCACTGAGCAACTCCAGCCAGACCGATGCAAACTCGGACTCTTACGTAACCGGGCAAGCTCAGATTTTCGTTTACTCTGTACTTTATTAAACTTTAAAAAGAGCTAGAAAAATAAAAAGGAGGGAACGGTTTCTATTTTTAAAATCCAAGTTAAACAGGAAGCACCGTGCCGGCCCTCAGCTGAGTGAGAAGTAGCGCCCCAAACTTCCCCAAGGCAGGGTTTCACAGAGTGGACGGTACACAACGGTTCCAAGGCATCTGGATTCCATAAAACAGCCGCGGCCTGGAAGGGGCGTCGGCGGGCTGACATCAGAACCCTGCCCAGGCTCATGGCCGCGAGGCCACACGCTAATTAGGAAGAAGTAAAGAAGAACGGAGCCGAACACAAAGGCCACAGCAGCTCACAGAAAGGACCAAAACACACAGACGCAAGTAAGGGTGACGGGGGTAGAATTTAACACGGCGGCCTGCAGGCTCCTTTCCCCAGACTCGAGGTGCGGCCACGCTGAGCATGTGGGGGGGAAGCGCTCTGCCCCGGGCCGCACGCGTGGAGCGGGGGGCAGTCTGAGCCCGGGCGCCCACCACGGAGGACGCCGAGCTCTGCGAGCAGAGGCCCTGCACCCCGGCTGCCCGCACTCACTGCGCGGCCTCGGAGTCCCCCGAGGCCACCTGCGCTGTCACGCGGGCTGACACAGACCTAGCCGGGCACCAAGCACAGAGCGCTGTTTCAGCAACGTGTGTCCATTACAGGACGTGTTCACTCTTGCTCAACACTGCTTTGCGAGCACCGAAGAGACTACAGCTCAGCTGGAGAAAAAGCCGCGGAGTCCACAGGTGAACTGTTAGAGTCGTGTCTCATTTTAAGAACAGACATTGCCACACTTTTCCATGCCTGAAAACGGCACGCCGTCCGGCTGCTAGAGCACGCTCTTACCCCCTTAGAGCAGCCCTATGCCTCCGACCCTCCCTCCGAGTTCCACCCGCGGGTCCAGCGACGCATGCAACAGCGCTCGCTTGTCTAGCTCAACAGGCATCCTGCTGGCTCTCAAGTCTAACACGCTCAAAACTGAGCTCTCGATTCTCTCCCTGCCGAAACGTGCTCCTTTTCAGGAGCCCCACCTTCAGTCAACACTCCCACACGCCCAGCTGCTGAAGACAGACCCGGGATACGCTGTGCTATTTCTCTCTTCCACTCACTACACCCAGTTCAGCAACCAAGGTGAAAGCTGCCATTCAACGAATACACACCCGCGCCCAAGAGGCACCAGAAGCTGGCAGCCCTGCAGCGGCGGACGAGCCGGGGCCCGGCTGCCCGCAGGGGCGTCTGTCCCAGCGACGCCACACTGCTCCGCGAGCAAACGTGCTGCCGCGGCCGCCTGGCCTCCGTCTCCACTGCCACCTCCTTCCCCCGCTGAGCGGACACTCCTGCCACCTGCAAAACCAGGCGTAGCTCCCTCACTAGCCCCTGGCTGCACTTCTGAGCCCCTCGGACCACGCTCCCCAAGGCAGGAAGGATAAACTCTCAGGACTGCACTCTGAGCCCACCACGTCTTACGCGAGCCCTTCAGTGGCTACTCCCTCTAAAGCCTGCAACTGCAGCAAGCCCTCGGGCTTCTTGGAATCAGTCTCCTGGGGACCCGGCCACACGCCTCGCTGACCACTGCCCTGCCCGCTTTCCCGCTGTGACCACACGCCCGCCGAGCAGTGTCTGCCCGCCTGGGCCCCGTGGGGGGCCTGCAGACCCTGCTCCTCGGCGTCCGGTCTCGCCTCCTCTCGGGTCACCTCCAAGGGCTCCCCTCGCCTCCGCGCTCTGGCCCCGGGGCCGCAAAGTCTGCGCCCGCCCCTCCACCAGGTTTCACGGCTCACCCTCCGAGGGCCAGCGCACGAGGCATCTCCTCAGGGGGCCTGCGCTGATCCCGACTCTACGCTGCCAGGGAGAGGGTTTCCTGCGGCTGCTCTTCACCCGACCGCGGCCACGTGCTTGGGGCGATGGAGCCCCGGGGCTGGTGTCCCCTGCTCCTGCCTGTCACCAGCGACCGCGGGCACGGGGACAAGGCTGGACGGCGGCCCTGAGCCCGGCTCCTTGTCCTAACTGCCCACCGACGCCTGGCAGCCGGGCGAGGCCAGAGGCCAGCCAGAGGGGGTATGGGGGGAGCCCACGCGGGGCCTCACTGTCTGCTACACTCAGGACTCGGGCCAGAGGGAAGGGCCCAGAGACACTTAAGTAGATCCAACTTAAACCTACAGAAAACAGGTAGCTTTGTATTGAAAGAGATAAGGAGAATTTCAAATCTCAAGTAAGACAAGTATCTGAAATATGGTTTTTATATACATATATACATGTAAAAATCAGAAAATACGGGGGTTACATTTTTTCTGTATACTGGAGTGTGGTGGGGTAATTTTTATCCTAATAATTTTTTTTTTCCCCTGAAAATGGGCATCTGACTCGGTGAGCAAAGAGGAAAACAGTCTGCAGCCTGTAACTTCCCGCTCACATCCCCCAGTGTTCTGAGCTGTGGGCCCACCCGATCACGACAGGCTGCAAACGTGGCCCACGAGCAGGACCGCATCGGAAGGGGTGAGCGTGAGTCCCGGCCTGCGGGCCTGGCTCCTTGGCCTCCCTGGGTGAGCCCAGGTGATGCGGTGCTTCAGACCCAGGCTGCTGTGCCCCAGACCACACCTGCCTTCCACGTGCTAATACAAAGGCTCAGCTCCTCTGGCTGCTTTAGTCCCAGGGCTGTACTTCCTCCTGCACACCAATGCCCTAGAATCTCGGTTTCACCATGTCCCTTTTTTCTTCCAAACCCTTTCGTTTCTCTGAGAAACAGAACACCCCACCTGTCAATCACAGTCTTTAAAATGAGCGAAGCGCCTCCTTCCCCTCCGCTCTCCCCAGACAGGGCCGTGCGGAGCTCCCTTGCTGCAGCTCCCACGTGGTGCCCGCAGGCGGGTCACGGCCTCCAGGACCCCTGCTGCCAGGAGCTGCAGCCTGCGGGGGGCCAGGGACCCGGGGGCCGCTGCACAGGGACGCGGGAGCGGGGTGTCGGGTCCCTCCCGCCCTGGCACCCTGGCCCGTCCGCGGACCAGTCACCCCGGGAACGCAGCGAGCCCGGGGCTCCATTCCCACGCCCTCGCCCCCTCCCAGACGCAGAACCGGACGCGCAGCTCGGCCCCGACAGCTGCTGGCCCAAGACTTAAAGGATGAAGGCCGGCAGCTCTGCCACCACCTGTCCCGCCCTACCTTTGCTGCGACAATGCTAAGGCCCATTCCGTTCTGCTTTTTGAGGGTCACCGTGATTACTTCTGGTTCTTTCCTCAGAGGCTGAGCCTAAGGGATGGAAACAGAACTTTACTACAGGCCTGAAATGCGAGTACCGCCATTCGGTCACTCGTTTTCTCTCCAGTAGTGGGGAGAGGAAACCAACGGAGAGTGGAAAAGGAAACAGTAAAAATCAATGAATACAGATACTCCTCATGGAGTAATCTGGAAAAGTAAATACCAATAGTCTTGACTCCAGAGCCTTAAAGATGAATCATCACAGATGCTATTTAAATGTTATTTAAAGAACTTAATTTATAAAATACAACTAACCTTGCATTACTATCACATGAGAAAAACCTGATCATAAAGACCAAATTAAATTTTTACTTTATTATCTTTCAGCACCAATTACTAGGTGTTTTTTAAAAAAGAAATTTATGCTGACTTTACACTGTCTATGGGGAGGACTGCAAAGACAGTGAAGACAAAGATGACCTCACATCTCTGTCCCCTGGGAAAGTTCAACAGCAAAAATACAGCAGCCACAGGCTTCAGACAGGGGGACCCGAAGTTCTGCATGATTCTGTGAAGCCCGTGGCTGGGGAATAAGTTACTGACCAATAAGATAGGCCAGTTTTTGAACAGATCCACAAACAAATGAGAAAGTGAAATTAGCCACTGAAGTTACATGTCCTGTACGTGTCAAGCCTCATGTGAAAGAGTTAACAAAAGTAAAGAAGAAAATTCCCAGTGCCCACACTGAGAGAATTTAGTTAAATACATAAGTATGCAGGCACATGGCCAAGAAATGGTAATTGTACACATGGCTTGTTAATTTAGAACCAAAGTCTGGATGAGAATATTTTAAGGGAAATAAATAAGATTAGGTGACAAAGCTTTTTAAAATATCAAGACCTGAAATCTTCTCAGGGATCCATGAATAAACTAGAAAGTTGAAAAAAATCAGTGATTCCATCTAAGGTACTTGTTTTCCTATAAAATCTGGGAATTAGAAATTGCTGCTATTACTTGCTAGTAGCTAAACAACAGCTAATAAAGAGTACTAGCGGCACATTCACTGTATCAGTAGTTAAATATGATCTATTTGGTGTAACAGCAATCACCAACTAATTAAATTTTTGGAGATGCTCAAATCTAAAGTTTGCTACTTTAGATGTTAATCTAAAGTATTAGTGGCACATTCACTGTATCAGTAGTTAAATGTGATCTATTTGGCGTAACAGCAATCACCAACTAATTCAATTTTTGGAGATGCTCAAATCTAAAGTTTGCTACTTTAGATGCTAATCTAAAGTATTAGTGGCACATTCACTGTATCAGTAGTTAAATGTGATCTATTTGGTGTAACAGCAATCACCAACTAATTCAATTTTTGGAGATGCTCAAATCTAAAGTTTGCCACTAAGCAAAAATAATTACTTTGAATTTAATATACAAAACACACCGCACACTGTTCACCTTACATTAAGTGTTGTCACCTTACATACTCTTGTTTTCTTAGAAATTAGGTTAAGTATTAGGCACAATGTTTTGACTAAGGAATAAGTTAGGACATCACAAGGAAGTTTCTAAAGCTTCAGAAGACTCGTGGCTGTTTTTCATAGAGGAGAATCCCCAAATCTTGGCCTGGGCACACTGGTATCAGGGCCAGGGGACTGCCTGCCACGTCCATCGCACGTAACACACTGACCCTGTCCACAGTAACCTGCCAAACGTGTGGTCACATCTGCTTGGCTCCTCTGAACCCTTACGTGGCTTAAGAGGCAATTACATGTTTAAGGTAAATGGAACGGAACAAACAAGTTCTAAAAGGAAAAATTTCATTTGTTTGTATTTTTCCTGGAGTGACTTGCTAGTGTACGTAGCATATGACAACTCTGGTCTGGCATCACTTTCTAAGACACGGAAAAGCACCCTTTCTTGTTTAAAACTCTCTGTGGGAAGCAAGGCAGAATTTTCCCTAAAATCTATGAGGCTAGTGAATGCTGGGATGACCACTCTTTCAGAAAGATATAAAATGTTAGTAAATGATTTGGCACACATTTAAGACAAGGTAGAACTGACTAGAAAAAAGAAAATACTTTTACCAAAGAAAAATTTTCTAATAAAACCCATTAAGACTACCATATTAATATATTTTTAAAATAGGTATTATGGTTGATGTAACCGTGGGTATAAGTATGTTTTATTTTTAAAAGTACCATTTGTTTATAGACAAAACTATATAGACGTGGCCTGAAAATAAAAATATTTTCAAATCGTAAGGAACACGTTTCCTTTTCTTGTCCATCTGTCATTCTCACAATACTTGCCAGTTCTGTGTTCTCCCGCATAAGGTGACTCTCATAATCTGCACCTTCAAAATATATTGTCCAAGTGCCTGGTGAACGTGGGTGAGGAATTAACCTGCAAAATCCTGGGGAGAAAATAGGCAAACTGTTAAGAATGAAAAGCACACCACGTCAGATCCATCATCTTCAACAAGGGAAGCAACAGAAAGCAGCAACTGCATGATACCTAATGACAACGTTTATTTTTCTTAATTACTTTTACTCTCTCTGAAAACTGAATTATCGGACATTTAAAATTGCGTATTTGCTTTGGTCCAGTGGAATTTCAACACCAAGCAGAGACGTGAAATTGGTCTCCCCTCTTCTTTATTCCGAAGACTTCTTCCCTTACATCAGTGAAAAATTACAGAAGTGCACTGAAATCGCCTCCTTGCAGATTGGTCTGCTCTGCTCAACTAAGAGCGCCTCAGTCACACTGAGAATCTCTAACACAGGAGAGGAAAGAGGGGCCAGAGAACGGCACCAGCACAGACGTCTGCGCACAGGCTCACACGCTGGGGTAAACGATTTATTCCACTCGTATAGCAATTCTGGGGTAGGACTGGCCTCCTTCTCATCACTCTTTGCCCAAATTTTCTGACAAGTCACACTCACTTAAATTTCTTCCAAACGAAATTTAGCATCATTTTATACTGTTTTAAAGAATATCTCTGATATTTTCATCAGGGACAAATGACATCTTTACAAAAGTAAGCCTATGTCATTCCTCATTTGTCAGATCTTACAGAGTTTCTCAGAGATCTCGTGACAGAGTCGGATCACACAGGCCCCGCACAATCCTTCTGTTCTCCAAAGTGGTCTTATTAGCAGCAGCTAACAAGTACGAAGGGCACACTGCTTGCCAGACACGCGCTGGTCCCGATGACCTGGGCGCTGGGCGGCGGGCGGCTGGGGTCCTGGCTGGCCCCTGCTGGTACCCGCATCCACACTAGTGTTCCCCCGGCAAGGGTCACTTGGGCTGTTATCTTTGGACAGTTATGAGGTTGTTCGTGGTAGAGGGAAAAGAAGACGTCACAAACATACTCAATTAAAATATGGGTACAAATTATTTTTACTTAGTTTTAAGTCCTTTTTTTTTTAAAAAAAAAATCACTGTTTAAATCCAGTTTCATTGAAATATTACCTACAATTTACTTCTCTTTCCCATGTTTTAGGGAATCATAATTATCACGGTTTTGAAACGTCAACAGCTGTAATTTTCTAATTTTTTAAACATCAGGTTTGCACGACGTCTGGACCATGTGCACACAGACGGTTTACTTTCTCAGCATCAGGAACGCATCTCAGGTCAGGTATGAGTCCGTGCTGGCTTTATGGCTTCTCTCATAGAATCGTATTACACGAAAACGCCAAAGGAACATAAATTGAGAGCACACAGCGGTTCTTTATTTGGCTTACAAAAAATTGAGCATGAAGCATTAAAACCGCTGACGTCATAGAAGAAAACACCCAGTTGTCTGTAAGCCTTATTTAAAAGCAGCTTTGTACTTGGCTGCATTATCATCTAAGATGTACGAAACAGCGTGGGCCTGCCTAGACCGTGAGGAAACACCCCATACGCCCTACGGCGAATCACTCGGGAAAGCCTGAGGGGAAGTCACGGGGAAAACGGCACCACCCGGTCAGGACCGCGCCGCCCCCAGGCTGGCAAAGACCTTCTCCGCGGCACCTAGTGTGGAGCCGGCAGCTGGGCACCCAGCTCGCCCAGCTCGTCCGACGGGCGCCGGTGAGTCAGCCTCCGCAGGCGTGTTCACAAGGCCCTGAAGAGCAGCCCTGCCAGCACGTGGCCCCGACGGCCCTCCGCCTGGCACTGAGCAGGCGCAGACCAGGGACGACCGGCAGCCTGTCCTGCCGCACTCCCACTCCAACACGCAGGCGGACGCACGCGGACGGCGCAAACGCTGGCGCCAAGCATCACCACAGAAGGGGAGACCCACGGGCGGGGAAGGCGGCAGCCGTGTGGGGGAGAGGCTGAGCCCCCAGACAACGGGGTGCTGGCTGGAATTTCAGAAAACAGGGCCACGGCCAGGAGCCAGGCAGCGGGAAGCGGAGCAGACGCGGGGCGCGACCCCCTGGGCGCACAGCACACGGTCCAGTGCCGGGAACACGGCTCGCGCACTTGCAGGCAGGGGGCCAGGACTGGCAGGGGATGGTGCCGCGCCCAACGGCAGGTGACGGGGACCTTCAGAGCAGGAGCGCAGGCACGAGCCCGGCGGTGAAGGCGCAGGGCTGCTGCGTGAGTGCCGGGGAGCCCACGGGAGCAGGGAGGTCACCCCAAAGCAGCCCCACGGCCCCAAAGCGGCTGCCCCGGCCACCACCTCCCCACCAGGCCCCCGCTCAGGCCGCTGCGGCTCAGGGACTGCCGCTGCCCGACTGAAGCTCTCTCAGACGTGACCGCAGCCCGCACCCCTTCCTTCCGCCCCGCTCGTCCCAGAGTCAGGGCTGAACCGAGGGCTCTGCCGGCCCGCCCCTGCCCCCGCCCCTTCATCCTGCACACACACCGATGCTTTAAGAACCACATCCCACCCTGCCTGCGCTTCTCCCAGGACAGCACCAAGAGCTCAGTCGGCGCTCCTGGGAGGGTCACAGACACACCTGCCAGCTGCTGTACAAACACATTTCGTTACAAGCAGCAGCCTTTATAAAATGAATTTTTAAAAACGATCAAAACCTTTGAAGATGTAAAGACCTACTGTGGTGAGTGAAACATTCACTGAAGTTAAAAATCACACTCACTAAGTTTATATATTTATATATCTACGGACCTTAATTTAAGCAAATAAAAAAAATAATAATAGAAAAGTTAACTCCTAAATTTTGCATCTCTTTTGCTACTCATCTGAGCTCCACATTACAAAAAAAACAGCAGACTGGAAGTGAAATCTGGTCTAATTTAAAAGCTCGTGGTTCAGGTATAACTGTGGTACAGGCAGACCTCATTTTATCATGCTTTGCAAAGATTGTTTCCCCTACAGATTGAAAGGTCTGTGGCAGCCCTGCATCAAGCAAGGCTATCGACGCCACTTTCCCCACAGCATTTGCTCACTTCATGTCTGTGTGTCGCATTCTGGTAATTCTTGCACTCTTTCAAACTTTTCCATTACTATCATGTCTGTTACGGTGACCTGTGATCTGTGATGACTAAGACTTGTTGAAGGCTTGGGCGGTGATCAGCATTTTTCAGCGAAAAAGTACTTTTTTACCGAAGGCACGTCCACTGCTTTTCAGATGTAATGCTTTTGCACGCCTAACAGACGGATTACAGCACGGTGTGAACGTAACTTCCACACATGCACTGGCAACCAGAGCTTCACGCGCCTTGATTTCCGGCGGCATCCTCTTCATCGCCGTGGCCTGGAACCAGACCCACAACGCCTCCGAGGTCGGCCTGCGTCTTCCTCGGCACACGTCAACAAGAGAGTGGACAGAGGGCATGGAGTCAAAGCCGGAGACGCGCTGCGCTGTGCCCGTGCGTCGGCATACACGCGTGTGCGAGCCTGGCGTCGTGACGTGCCCGGGCTCGCCCCCGTGCCACAGTGCCAGGGGCTCCACGCTCAGCAACCTGCTCAGTCCTCAAGAGAGCCCCGTGGGGTGGCACCGTCGACACGCCCACTGCACAGGGGAGGTCCAAGGTGACAGAGGGGTCAGAGCTCAGACCGTCTGGTTCTAGGGCTGGGGCTGCTCTTGACGGCTCTGCTCTGGGGGTCCCAACGAAACTTACGGTCCAGGTCTGTAGGACAGATGGAGCTCCCAGGCTCACACAGAACCCAGAAGGGAGGAGAGCCAAGGTCCCCCCTGCTGTGACGGTGACACCAGGCGAGCAGAGACGTGCTCCCGGGCAAGGGGCAACACCCGGGACCCCGCGGTCAGCACGCTTCTGACCCCACTTCCCCACGGGACGCTCCCTTCCAAGCCGCCGGACCCCCAGCTTCTTCAGAAGCACACAGGGCGCACACAACACGGGTGGGCTGACACACACCGACACACGCGCACAAGGCTCACTTGCACGCGGGCCAGCTCGGGCGCCAGGCGTGGGCCCCGCCACCCACCTCTCTGGCACAAAGGGTCCAGAAACTCCTGCAAGCCGTTTGGGATGTTCCTGACGACGTCGCAGGAGTAGCCGTCCTCGGGCAGAAGGAACGGCAGCTGCAGGTCGGGGTCCTCCTCCAGCTGCACCTCCCGCCCGTCACTGCGTGCCAGCTCGTCGGCCGTGTTCTCCGCCACACCAACCACGTGCTCCATCAGGTCCTGGTTGGGAAGCAGACACAGAGCTAAGGACCCGCTCGGCGACGGGCGCAGCCGACCAGCAGCCGGTAGAACGACGTCCAACCACGCATAGCGTGGCTACGTACACACACGCAGCGAGGGCGAATTTATCAACGGTTCACATCAGCTCGCGAAGCAATAGAACACCAGCACAGCACATACTCTGAATATATCAGCTACCATATTAATTATTAATTTCAAAAGATCTGTAGTTTTAAATAGAAAGAAATTGTTCGATCACGAGAAAACGGTCTTTCTCCCTTCTCAAAAATAATTTTTTCCTTGCACAATTTTTTAACATCCAGTTGCTAATAACCTTATTTTTATACTTAACGACATCGGAAAAAGCTCACACAATGTTAAATGTAAAAAAAATCAGGACAAAAATACCTATTCCCAGCTTACGCAGAGGTTATTGCCCTATTATGGGTTCATGGGTGATTCTTGTTTAAAAACTTTCCGTTAGGGAGATAACGTACACACAGGACGGTTCACAAATCCTGACTGTACAGCCGAGCACGCGAACACCCCGCCCCCGCCAACCAGCCCGCTCGGGGGACCGAACCACACCCACTGCCCTCACCGCCGCCCTCACTGCCCTGTCCTCCGTCCCCAAAGTCTCGGCCACCCAGGCTTCTAACCCGCCTCCTCCTGGGTCCCCAGGCCCGTGCAAAGGGAAGCCCAGGGTGCAGAGCCGGCATCTGACCTCCCGTGTCGCCGTGCAGCACGTTAGGCTCCTTTCCCGGACTGCGACACGGTCTCTTTGGGGACACGCAGTGGCTTCCAGGTTTGGGCGATTCTGTACCTGTCTTCTGCAGGCATACACCCCACACTGGAGATCAATCCAGCCATCCAATTAGGTTACCTCTCTACCGAATTCTCAGGGCACCTGCGTCCAGCCGAGGCTGACTGTGGCAGTGAGCGCACGCAGCGTTCCTCTCCGTAAAGAGCCAGCTGCGGCACGTACTGTTTTCTGTGTTTCTCACCCTCGGTCCCTTCTAGGAGGCATCCCCATACAGCAGACTCCGTTCTGGGCAAGAACCTGGGTTTTACCGGGCAGACACCTCTGCACAGGTTGGGAGGCGCTGCAGCTGCTGCTGCGTGAACACAAGGATGGCACTCGGGGTCTCAGGTCACAGCGCCGCACCCGAGAACTCAGACGTCAGGGCAACTTCCTCACTCCCCGGCCCGGCTTTCCAACCATTTTCCAACAACCTCATTCCCCAAATTAAATCCCTTTCTACTTAACATGCTTATGTAGTTTCTACTTCTTGCACCGACCCCTAACTCATACAGACATCAATAGCAAAAGTGACCTCGTGAGATGACCAAGTGAATTATCTTACTTACTAAAGAAATAAGGGAACTGATTACATAAACTTTCCTTTTTCTCCACATTTCCCTGTGCAGACACGGCCCGCGTGGAGTGGCAGTGTGGTGCTGTCACTTACTGTAGGGACAAAAGGCTCATCGGGTGCACAGTGGTAATTCTGAAGTAAGGCTTGAAGTTGCAGTGAATTTAACTTGAAGCAGGTACTGTTTATATTTGGGATGTCTTCGGGTGCGTACTTATCCATCGTGAGCAAAGTGGTTGCCTATTTTAGAATAAGCAACATGAAATATCATGATTTAAAAGTATTTCATAAATATTCCCCTCTACATAAAATTTGTAAAACTGCAATAACTTGCTAATTTGATTTTGAAATGCAGGGTGTTTTTAAGAAAATACAGTTCCATTAACGTTACCTATATGTGTTAAACTGAACTCAAAGCATCGTAAAGGTTTTTAGATGAACTGTTTTATTAAAATATATATTTATAATGAGACTCAATAATTTATGTTCAGAGAGCATTTAAAACTTCTTAGAAACTTAAACATTTATATAACCATTAAGATCACCAATTACTAAGGTCTGAGTAAAATACCATTGTAATGACTTCTTTTTTAAAAGATTTATTTATTATTT
Source organism: Balaenoptera borealis (assembly GCF_965194805.1). NCBI lineage: Eukaryota > Metazoa > Chordata > Mammalia > Artiodactyla > Balaenopteridae > Balaenoptera > Balaenoptera borealis. The sequence goes on from NC_138873.1 coordinate 1,827,808, forward strand.
ATTTGTTTGCTTTATTTATTTATTTTTGGCTGCATCGGGCCTTAGTTGCAGCACATGGGATCTTCGCTGAGGCACGCGGGATCTCCCGTTGTGGTGGGCAGGCTTCTCTCTAGTTGTGGCGCGCGTGCTCCAGGGCACGTGGGCTCTCTAGCCGAGGCGCACGAGCGCAGCAGCCGTGGCGCGCAGGCCTAGTTGCCCCGCGGCCCGTGGGATCCCAGTTCCTGGACCAGGATCGAGCCCACGTCCCCTGCACTGTAACATGGATTCTTTCCCACTGGCCCCAGGGACGTCCCTGTAATGACCTTTTTAATAACGAGCTGATTCAATCCAAGTAAGAGGGCAGAAACCTCTTTTGAAACTAAATCTTTTTAAGAGACTGAGAAAAAAAATACAAAATTATACACTGTAATGATACTATAAAAATGTCCTAGGGTATGAGGCTCTAGATGCTCATTTCCTTAACTGCAAAATACCAGTTCCTAGTCTTTGAATACCTAGGAAATTCCTAGAACTGGTTAAGCCATTAGGACATGGCTCTTCTGTACTCCTTTGTTCCTTTCTTCTTCTCTTGCTCTGTTCCTGGTGATGTGATGATTTTCTGGAGTGGTGTGCTTAGATTCCTTTTTCTCTTTATCTGTGTATCTGCTATAGGTTTTTGCTCTGCGGTTACCTGGCTCTGTATTCTTAAAGAGGCAATCATCATTCATTTTCAAATTGGAATTTATCTTTCAGTATGGAGCTTTATGAAATACACCTTACTATTCTCAATTTAAAAAACCCTTTAAGGTATTTATTCTACTGAGTGCCACCTGTTACGGGCTGTACTGCATCCTCCAAAATTCATATGGGGCAGTCCTAACCCTGTTTACCTCAGAATGGGACCTTATTTGGAGACACGATCCTAACAGAAGGAATCAAGTTACATCAGGTCAGTAGGTCTGGCGTCCTTATAAAAGGCGGGTGGTTTGGACACAGATGTGCATCCAGGAAGACAAAGGCAGAGACAGGGTGGGGTGGTGTGTCCACAAGCCCGGGGACACCGAAGACTGCCAACAGCCAGCAGAGCCCACGGAGGCCTGGAGCAGATTCTCCCTCGCGGGAACCAGCGTGCCCTGACCTTGCTCTCAGACTTCTGGCCTCCAGAGACTATAAATTTCTGCTGTTTAAGCCACCAAATTTGTTGTACTTTGTTCGAGCAACCCAGGCAAACTAATAAACCACCGTTTCATTATCCGTACATGTGAAAAACCCCAAAAGGAGGGTGCTGAGTTCCGCGGAGTCCACGTTCCCCCCGTGACAGAACCAGAGACGTGTACGACAGCGCCCACTGAGCGGGGAAGCGGGGCTGGGACCACCCACCTGCACGATCCTGCTGAGGTGACAGTCGGCTGCCAGCTCCAAGCCCTGCTTCTCCGCCCAGGCCTCCACGTGCCCGAGCTGCTGGCGGATGATGGCGCCCCAGTAGTGGGAGCACAGCCCCGACTCGGGGTCGGTCACCAGCCTGTTGAACAGCCACATGTTGATGAAGTGGAAGAGCTGGGAGAAGAGCTGGATGGTCAGCGCAGCGTTGACTCGGCAGCGGCGCAGCAGCGCCATGGCGCCCGTGAGCGTGTGCAGCACGTCGTCTGTGCAGAGAGACGGCACTGCGTCACCGAGGGGCTCCGGAATTAGCGGTGAACGCGCGTTAACCTCTGTTCAACCTCTCTAGAGCAGCAATCTCATTCCAACAGGAAGCAGAGACGTGGTCTCGAACTACCAATACGTAGCGGTGTGAACTGCATCTACTTAAGTTCACCCGGACAGACAGACTTCTGGGAAAGTCTGATGTCGCACCAGCGTGATGCGACAAAATGAGAACTCTTCTTAAACAAGACACGTGGTGGTTACAATTTATTACTTAAAGAATGCGAAATCCAATAGGATGTCTCATTTACTTTCATGATACCTCCCTCTCACATACAGCAAATATTAAAATGAAGCTAAACAAGCAGGAGAAGGAGGGAAGGAGGGGACGAAGGAGAAAAAGAGAATCCTAACCTATTTTTGGTCTTTGCAGACTGTTCTCTTCGGGGTCGTCCAGAAAGGCTGGCATGTAATTATTCAGTTCTGACTGAAGACAGTGAACCAGGTATCTGAAAATACATAAACAATTTTAATAATCTCAGAATGACGCCCTGCTATTATCACACATAACATCACAAGTGAAACAATTCGTACTGTTTAGAAATCTCTTCCATGTAAAAAATATATGTAATAGTTCTACTCTCAGGATTCTTGAAACATAGATAATTGAATTAAATTCATTAAATCAACACATCTTGCATATAGTTATTTATGCTTCTTGATATCCATCTTCAATTAGGGTAAATAAAAACCCTTAAAGTTAGTTTTGAAAATTTAACCAGAAAACATGATTTAAATCTTTACAGAATAGTATCATCTCCAAACACATGTTCTTACTTAAAGGCCATTTGAACCAAGTGTGCTAGAACATCCTGGGCGTCCAACGTGATTCGACTAAGATCTCGGTCCTGCTTTATGAAGTTGAGAAGCTCAGATGCATTTGCCATCCAGAAAGCAAGTGCCCCTGCAATATTCTTCTGTTTCTGTAGACAGAACACGTTTCCATAAGCAACCACAGGACAAACAACAATAATAAAAATAAAAAGGAATGCTCTTGAAAAGCTGCTGAAGATAGACCAGTACCTTCCCATTTTCACCAAGGTATTTACCACAGATACCAGATACTTGCAGAGGAATTTGGGTACATACATAGCAATGGAAAGTAAAAACCCACTGCAACTTCTTAGGATTCATGTATAGACACACGGATCTAATGAGCTACAATTTATGGAATCAGTGGGGGAAAGGAGGTATCAAATAATACAACACCAAATTGGAGATTGTGCATTATCTGGTAATCTGTGAAGTATACACACATGTATCCATGGTTACCCAACAGCCACCCTGATACTCGAAGTCACTGGCTTGGACACCAAGCAACTCGGTATCAAGTACTGATCTATCGTGTCATCTCCCGACCACATGTGCAGGCCAGGCAACCTCAGATGAGATCCAAAGAATAGGAACCAAGGATAAACAATAAAGAGAAGAAACAGAACTTCTGTCATTTCATATCCACACTGAAGTGCATTAAGCAAAAGTTATGAAATGCTGATAAAGGTTGCACAGTCAAAAAAGGATTTTAGTACTGCATGTTCCAGCTGCCAAATGAGTGTTATGAGCCTCGGTCCAGTTGTTGTTGTACTTTGACATGGAAGCAGCATGAGAAACTCAGCTAAGCCAACACAGCCAGGATTGGCTCCCAGCAGTATGTCCTACCTGATCAACCTGGTCTACTTCCTGGAGAAAAACAGACGCGGGGAAACCAAGCAGAACGAGAGAAAGAAACTTGTAAACAATCATGACAGTTAAAAAAAAAATCAAAACACTAACATGAAGGTACGACATGAGGGTACGACATTTAGTTACGTTATTCCCATGTTACACACTCATTTACAGTTCTGAGGCAGCTTTGGAAGTCTAGGGCATAAACGATTAGTTTCATGTTCTTAAAACTGGCACAATAACGAAGGGAATTCCTAGAGTTTATCTATAAAGAAGATGTTACAATAAACAAATGAATACACTGATCTCTTTAAAAGATTTACAAAGAAAAGAACTTCTTAACATCTCTTAACAACGTTGCGTGTTTGAGATGACTTAAACATACACAACTTGAGAGTCTATTCTCCTGGATCAGTTAATAAGAATGAAGAGACGAGAAAGACCAGCAGAAACAGTAAGAGCTGAGAACTTAAAAATGTATTAAAAACATATTATTTCTATACTAGAAAGGAGTAACTTGTTTTTTGAAAGTAGGTTTTTACAAATTAAAGAATTTTAATTATTCCATAATTTCTCTCTAAAAATTGAAGATTTTTAGATCTTCAATCTGAATATTGAAGATTCTTAGATCTCCAATCACATACTGAACCTAAATCTGAAGTCTGAAAGGCTTGTCCTGATAATGGTGATTTCACTGCCTAGTCAAGAAAAGTCCATCAAAAGTCGTTTGCTGATGGGAGTTTGATAATTTGAAATCCAAGCATGATGGAAGACAGACAATGGCTCTGATGACAACTGGAAAGGAAATCCACATCTGTCTATAAAATAATAAGAGTAACAAAATGGTATCTAAATAAAATGACTTTCCTTTTTATCTACTTCCTCACTTGGGTAAAAGACTCATAACCTCCTCAAATTCATAGGCTAACCACTCAAACATAGAAGAAACCTTTCTTGAAAACGTTTGGCCTTTTAAAACAGTTCTGAGGGAATTAAAAGACTAGTTTGCCTCAAACTAGTCTTTTCTAGTTTGAAAAGTATCCTGACAGGAGAAAAACAATCAAACCATCTAGCCATGTTACATGACCTTATATACCTAGAGTTTCACAGCTGAATAATAAATAGTGTTGACAAGTGATTTAGGAACACTTTTTAAAAAAATCTGTAAATTTACTTCTAAGGACTTTAAATCTCCAAGTTATCTAAAAGTTTGGAAAACTGTCATGCCAATTTTATCAGCTATAGACAAGACAGTACTAAAGGAAACAAACCATTCTGCCAAGAAAATATCCTTGTTTCCTGAAAATTTAAAAACTGGTTTATGAAAGAATTTGAATCTGATTTTCATCGTAAGTGAGAAATGTCACGATGTCCATTATACCTACACAAGTGCTGTCAAAACACCCAGATGCTAGCTACCAACATCCTAGCAGGCTCATTATAAAAGAACAAGTCCTTCTTCAGAACCACTGAAAAATTCCAAGATGGTGTCAGGAGCTGATGGGGCGGGTAATGGAGAGAACCTGCTCGGTGGGTGAGGGGTTTGCCTGGAGTGATGGAAAAGCGATGGAACCAAGTCCAGGAGGCTGCACAACACTGTGAATGTACTGATGCTGCCCGACTACTCACTTTAAAATGGTTCCTTTTATGTTATGTGAATTTCACCTCAGTAATTTATCATTATTTTTTAAATTCTCAATGCCTTCTCACAACTAGTGTAATTTCAAGGGTCTTTTTCATGATCATTATGTTACCATGTACAGTTTCTCTTCCCGTATTTTAAATTTTGTAGGGAAGAAACAGAAAAGAAGTTCACATTTCTTTTCAACTTTTAAAGCTATACAATTTCTAATCCTACTTATGTAACTTTCGTTTTAGAAAAAATTCTTAAGATGAAGTCAAACACGTAAACAAATCTGAAATGTTAAAAAAACTAACTTAATTGATTTAAAAATTATAAACGCGGTCATTGAACTGGCACGGCTTTGCAGGCTGGCGCTTACCTGAATGACCCCTTCCATCATGCTCACCATCTTGTTGACAATGGCAATCACTTTGTGCGTCCGTTCTGCGGGACTGACATCGGGTCTGTACTGGCTGGACAATACATACCGACACGCCATATATAACACGTATGTAGGTGACAACTTAAAATGGACTGTAGAGCTATTAGTGTAATTTATAATGGCAGATAAAAATGAATCTTCAGCTGTGAAAAGATTTCAAAGAAGAAGAAGAAGAAAAAAAGAACAAAAAAAACCCCATGAAAATCAGATGGAGAAAAATGGAACAAGAAGTAATTCACTACCAATGGAATCTGAAATTACTCACAACTTTCCCTGAATTCAATGCTTGCAGGCAGTATCAGGTCAGGCCCAGAAGTGTCCTGAGTTCTGAAAGAGGAAAGTGGCCATTTCTTAAAATCCAGTCACATTAGCTAATAACATCACCGACAACCAGTGCAGATTTCTGCAACTATTTCTTAAATGTCTATATATAAAATTTTTTCAAATAATGCACAGCCCGATGACTGGTTTTCATGTGGAACCTATTCAAACGTTCAGATGAGTGAACTGGGAGTGACCGCGTCCCAGCTCCTCACAGAGGTCAGGTCCTTGAAGTATCTGCTTCCGTCAGGAGAACAGATCTGACCCTGTTTCTTTATTATTGATGAAGACGTCGTGTGGAGCAGAGAGACCAGGCTCCAGGCACCTGCTGCCGCGATGGCTCAAGTGACAATGAGGAGACACTGCTGGGAGACGCAGAGAAAATCTAAGCCACACTGAGCTTGAAACTGAGCTCTCACACAGGAAAAAGAAAAGTGTCCTAAGAGCTAGACATCGCCTTTCTCTCCCAATAAAGGTTAGATATGTGACCCCTGCCGGTCCAGGTCCCCTTGGCCACTCAGTGTTAGCGTTTGTACACGCGCACAGCGACCACACCGTAGGATGGCTAACACAGCTGACTACAGATCTGCAGGTGCAGACGGGCGAACTAAAGTAATTCCTTTCCAACAACAAATGTTCTGGTCCCTCCGTCCTCATCTTCTCCACGCACCAAAAGATGAATAAGGAGAAACATAATGTGAGTTCATTCAAACTATCATAAACATGAAAAGTAAAAACAAAAACCTTCTTTTCACCAAATTACATGCTTCAAAGTTTATTATCCAGTCTATGATTTATTAATTTGGATTTAACTCAATAATTTAGGTATAAAAATGCTCTTAGAAACAGAAGTAATTCAAAAGCTCAATTATTTTAATATGTCTTTCTCATGCTGCCGTATTTGTAAACATCTGAAATTGTAGCTAAGCAGTTATTTTCAATTTAATACCCATAACGTGAACCTGGATAAATTTTACCAATTTTTTTTAATGCTTCATCACTTCAACAAATCTATTAAGAATAAGGAATTTAAATTCTCATTGAAAAAATTTTAAAAATGTGTCAGTGATACTTTAGAAGTCTTTTCCATCATTCATAATTTTTTCCTTGACTAAAGTTAGTATTTAATCGCTCATGAAAGCCACTTAGATTTTTATGACCACACCAATGAAGAAGAACTGCTTATACTAACAATGTATTATATGCACGAAAAATACAGAGACTGAAAATGGGAAGAACCATCTGTTTCCATCACTGTCTTCATATCAACAAAGCAACACATATTTATAGTTCCAATAAAACTTAAACAAGTCTTGGCAAAACAAAAGAATATGACCTTGCAAAAAACTTAATTAAAATATATGCTCACAGGAAAAAATAATTTCTGACATACAAATAATCATCATATGGCTATTCTGACACTATATTATCATATATTTACTTATTAACTATATTAATAAGTTAATAAGTATATACTTATTAATTTTGCATATCCTAAAAACATTATCCTAATCAATCGTCCCCTCCCCTATCGATTATCTGCTTATTCAAGTATTTATGGGCTAAGAACTCTGATACACACCTCTTGATCACCTTACAAGTAAATGGAGGGTAACTCCTTATAATACTAATTCACTGTCTGAACGTCTAATTCTAGAATACACTACCAAAAACAAGTATGGACACAGAAACTAGGCTATTTGTTATTATATCTAAAAAAAATTCGCCATGTATAATGATTCATATTGTAATTGTAAAAAAATTCACAAAAAAATACTGAATAATAACCAAAAGCCCATAATAAAAATGAGGTAAAAACTTGAGATTCCCAGATGAGTATACAGATTTAATTACAATGATGAATGATATTAAAATCTTATAATGTACAGTGCCCTCTGCTGCAAGACGGAAAACTTAAGAACTGTATCAGTCGCTTGTCACCAAACTGGTAAGTGACCTGCCTCAGCTAATGCCTTGGTTACTGGATCTGTGAAAGGGAACAGGCAGAATGGCCTCATCAAAAATCTGCGTAGCACCAAAAGTCGAGCGTTCCTGGCTCCACTGCTGATAATGACAGTACTCACACCACGCCCCCCTGTTTCCGTCCGAGCAGAAGCGCTCAGCACCTACAAAGAACCACCACGCTTTCCAACACTGACGCAATTGTAGAAGCCACAAGGAAAGAGAATTCTGACTTAAGGTGACATATATTTAAAAATCTTAAGGAAAGGAAATAACAAAAGGTCTAAGTTCTCTGTTCAAAAAAACTAGGCAAGACCGATGCCAGCAGAGAAAAAGATTCATCTCCGGCTATCAACAGGGAGCCATCAGAGCGTGAGACAGAGTAGGACGGCACTCCGTAACTCTGGAACACTCAACTTCAACTTCATTTTTGGCTCTGTGTATTTTTAAACACGTGAGGATTTCCTCTAGAAATGGGTAAAATGATTAGTCTTATCTAAATATCAAAATGATCAAATATTAAAATCCTACAAAAATTCCCTTTCTCCCTGTTTTTACCAAGTAGCACATTTAACATCGAAACATCTTAATTCAAACTGCCTCCCGTTTCAACTGGATGAGGCCACGGCACGTAAGTGAGGGATATAACTGTCGATGAAGCATTTTTTCTTCAATTCAGTAACATGAAAAGGAAATAACCTTGAAGTACTGCTAACATTCTAAGAATGTCAGCTAAACCTCTAGGGTGAGAAGCCTTTAACCCAAACCCTCTCCAGGGTTTCACTTTCACTCCCTTCATAATGAAAAAGGCACCCACTTCCCACCTGCTTTCTTGCCTGCGGTCGTCCGGTTGCTGCTCCACTCTGACCATGGGCTTCACCATCCCTCGCTCGGCGGTGCTGGTGGCAGACGGCCCCCTGTCGCCGTCCAGCCGGGAGGAGCTCTAAGTCCAGGGGAAACACAGGGTGTTTAAACACAGCAAGCGGACCAACCACGCTTCACACTCAGTCAGCGTCGCGGGGAAGGTAGGCGGGGGCCGCAGAGGGACAGCAGAGGCCAGGAGGGGCCCGGCAGTGCCGAGGACGCCACGTCCACAGCAGTGTGCCCAAGAGCACAGTCACCGAGAGCATAACAGCACACACGGCCACTTTCCCCGCCTGGCTCTAAAACACAGGCATGCAGGCACGGGGCACACACGCCGGGGCCCTGCAGAAAGTACAGTAATAGCAGCGACCTGACTCCACAAAGTTCTCTTGGGTCAGGACACAGTGGACAGGGTATGTGCACAATGTGAAGAGGCAGGTCTTTGTTCACTTGTGAGTTTTAAGGAAGGACGTAAAAATTCACTTATCACAGCTCAAAACCTAGTGAAGAATTCAGTACAGAAACTGGCTTACTTCTTGCCCTTCATCAACACAGGGAAAAGACACCTGTAAAGCAACCCAACACACGACATTTAAGTCCCTACAAGCAGTGCCACTCCTAGCCAGCCTGTGGCTGACAGAGGGATGAGTTACCGATATTCAGAAAACAATCAGAACAGAATCAATAAATTTAGGTAAAAAATCCACTGCAGCAAAAAATTTATGTAAGACTTCTTGCTACATCCCTTACTGTAGAAACTGAGCACAGATAAGTAAATAGAAATCATCCTGGTCTTACCAACCAGAGATTAACATTGTGCAGGATGTACCTTTCCAGTCTTCATATTTCCCATAAATGACATTTCACGGCCTATACTCTGTAAAAGATACTTTTTCTTATGTTGTAGACATCTTGTAATATTATTTTCATGGTACAGCATTGTTATGGCTGTATTAACATTTTGATGTCTGTTCATCAAGGTTCATTAAACCAATTTTTATTAGGTTGTTTAAAATGTTCATCAGTATAAAGCGTCAGGATAGCTGTGCTTGTGTGTGTGTGTGTGTATATATATACATCTATACACACACACATATATATATATATATATTCACACACAGTAATTAATTACTTCGTTAAGGTACGGCTACAGAAATAAAATTGCTTGGTCAGTGGATGGCAGTATTTAGACTACAAAAAGTTGTTATAAATGAATAATGGTAAGGCAATGAACAAATAAATTGATATATGTTTATAAACTAACGTGTTACAAAACCACTTTAGCTGTTTTCAAATGATTTTTAGAACAAATGCTCACAAAACAGCTGAAGGAAGCAGGAAAGAAAGGTGTGTATCTGTGTATAGAGAAGGATTTAATCATGTTAAAATACACACATGAACACACACATGCATAAAAGAGTTCAGAAAAGGATCTACCAAAATTTTAGCAAAAGCCAACCATGAACTGTGGATGAACTGTTTTTGGTTTTTTTACATGTTTTCTCAATTTAACCAAGTTTTCTATATTGACTATGCATTTTTATAAGAAGCAAAATTTTTTATAAAGAGGGTTATTATACTGGGTTCTGAGAGTACTTATTCATGAAATTGCTTAGTAGATCTTTACTGAGACTTTTATGTACTACTATACTAGGCACTTTTCCAAGCAGCACAAGCGCAGCAGCAAGTGCGCAGGCCCTACTGCCCTCGCAGAGCTCACACCCCACAGCCAACCAACAAACAAGCAGCGTCCGGTATCAAGGCTGCACAAAGAATTTCCAGGACGGTGTGTACTAGCGCCAGGGCGCGCAAGGAAGGCTCCTGCATGGAGGAGACTTCCGATGAAGTCCGAGGTAAGAAGGGGCTCGCCGGGGGACAAGCAGCGGAGAGGGCGTCCCACGAGAAGCGGGCCCACCCGGCCTTCGGGCGGGACGGGGGTGGGCATCCCGGGAACCGAAGCAGCGGCGGCACGTGCTGAGCTGAGAGGGAAGGGGGCCAGGCCCCCGGAGCTGTGTGACACGGAGCGGCGACCGTGTGCCAGCGGGACAAGAAACCTCCCGGAGGCTTCAGAAGCAGGGCAGTAGCAACGTCTACTTCACGTCTCTAATCCCTCGGCCCAGCTGCTGGGAGGAGAATGACGGGCCGGGGAAGAGCAGAGGAGGGGCTGCCGTCTAGGAAGCTCTGCGGTCCCTCCGCCACGGGACGGCTGCAGCCTGAGCCAGACTCTCCCGGGGACAACAGCGAGGACGCTGGAGGACGGGATGTCGGGCCCCGAGGTGGGGAAGGGTGAGGGAGAGAAGGTGCGTGAGAAAGAAAGTCTCCGTTTGTCTCAGCTGCGTTGAATGTGACGGGCGCTGCAGAGTCTGGGGGGTCGGCGCCCAAGACGGGAGTGGCGCGCACACAGAGGGCATCCAAATGTCTAAGGTCAGCTGGGGAACAGGTACCAACAGAAGAGGGGGGCCCGAGGTCTGAAGCCTTGGCCCCCAATTTCAGAATCAGGCGGTGGGGGGGGGACCCACCAATCAAGACTGAGGAGGAAGGTGCCCTGAGACGGGGGCGAGAGAGGCGCGGGGGCGGAGGGCGCGCACCCGCTGGGTGGTGCTGGCAGCGCCGAGACGGACCACGTGGGACCCGGAACCGGGGGCGTCGGTGCCCGAGACAGGCACGTCCCTATGAACGGGCAGGGGTCAAACGGGAGCGGGAAAGGAGAGGGAGCGCAGGCCGTGGACACGGCCACCGCCGATGATCCCTGCCAGAAACCGTGCTGAGAACACGAGTAGGAAACGGGCAGTGGCTGGAGAGGACAGGGAGGGTTTTAAAAACCTGTCCCGGTGCCGGGAGATGACCCACACATGAGCAGCTCCTGCCCCCGAGCCTGGGCCCCCCGTGAACGGCACGTCAGAAGGAGCAAGGCCGTGCCCGCTCCAGAACCCCGCCCCAGCAAGGCCTGGAAGCTCTGGGCTTCTCGTGAGGCACTAAGACGGCCGCCGCCCCCGTGGAGAGAGATGGGCGAGGGGTCCCGGCCACCAACCATCGCACACAAGGAGCCACCAGCAAGACCGGCAAGCAGACTGCGTCCAAACCACTCCGCACAGCTACAAAGGAACAAAAGGACGGCTGACTCAGCCCACCAAGCTTGGGCGTGGGGTGTTACCCAGCAGTCGCCAACCAGAACGGGGACGGAAGTAAACCAACCGTGCAAGAGAGAGGGCGCGGCGCCCACGGACGCGCAGTGACAGGCGGCAGCTGGGACCCGAGCTGAGGCGGGAAGAGCCGGAGCCCGTTGTCCTGGGGGTGACCTGACCGAGAAAGGCTGGTCACACAGAGGGCAAGCCTGGGACACACTGCTTGGGAGAGAGAGCACAACCTCCCGGCCTCAGGGGAAAGGACAGTCCGCTGTTCACGTATCGCCACGGGAAACACAAGCGGTTAGGACACCCACACGTGGGCCACTATTAAAGTCCGTCTGTACAATACTTCTACGAGTATGTTACCAACAATTCGCCAAGGACGTCCTGTTGTGTCAAACACACACAGTCCTGCAGGCAAGAGACAAGCACCCACCTTGCTCGCTGGTAACGCTGCTCCACTGTGAACATCTCCTCCTACATCAAAAGTTGTCTCCTGAACAATTCTGTCGAGGTAAAAAAAGAAATACATAGAATTAGTAACTCTCCAATGATAAGAGGCAGTCTCTTCTCTAGAATACAAAAGGAATAGTTAGCTAGGTATCCCAATGTTCAAAGATCTTCAAGAAATCACTTTACTGTCAGAATATGAACTTAACGAATTAAAAAACTACTGTAACTTTATGAACTTTTCCTACCAATGTATATTGAATACTCTCAAGATCAGATTTTTGAAAACTAATAACAAAAAATTGACAGGAAGCATAAAGAAAAAAAGAGAAAACTGTTCCATCAGTGAGTCTCTCTAGGCTGCAAATGGCACGTAAACACAGCACAGACGCCCGAGGTGCCAGGCGCCCACGTGTGGACTCAGGGAAGGCCGGGGTGGGAAGGGGGGTGGAGTGGGCGTGAAGACAGGGCACAGGCCCAGCTGACTCCTGCCTGAAAGCCAAGCTGATGGTTTTTTAAAAGCTCACGGATACCACCATTAGGCTACAAATAAAGAAATGGAGAAATGTTTGATAATGTCAATAATTAGATCCAGAGTAATTCTAAACAGTTTTTAAGAATATCTCAAAAATACCAAAACTGTTAAACTTATCATTATGAAAAATTAGTTCAGAATATAAACAAAATCTCATTTTAAAGAGTCAGCAATCCGAGGCAAGCTACAGCTCTTCGGCACAAATGAAGGGTGAATGCAATCCATTTATTCCAGTTCATGAGAGAGGGCCAACCAAAGGGGAAAAAGAGCCCTAAAACACCTGTTAAGAGGCTCATACACCGTGATCAAGTGTGATTTATTCCAGGGATGCACAGATGGTTCAACAGACACAGATCAATCAACGTGGTACACCACGTTAACAAAAAGGAAGGATAAAAAATCACATGATCATCTCAACATATGCAGAACAAGATTCGACAAAATTCAACAGCCATTTATGATAAAAACTCTCCACAAAGTGGGTACATTAGAAACATCCCTCATCATCATAAACACAATGTATGACAAACCTAAGCTAACATCATACTCAACAGTGAAGAACTGAAAGCATTTCCTCTAAGATCAGGAACAAGATAAGGAAGCCCACGCTCACCAATTTTATTCAACAAAGCCAGAGCAATTAGGCAAGAAAAAGAAATAAGAACCATCTAAACCAGAAAAGAAGGGAAACTGTCACTATTTGCAGATGACAAGATGTTATATACAGAAAACCCTGAAGACTCCACTAAAAAAAATTTGTTAGAATAAGCCAATGCAGTGAGCTTGCAGGGTTCAAAACCAATAACAAAAATATGTTGTGTTTCTATACACAAGTAATAAAATATCAGAGACATTAAGAAAACAATCCCACTTACAGCCACATCAAAAAGAATAAAACACCTAAAAATAAATTTAACCAAGGAGGTGAAAGACCAGTACACTGGAAACTCCAAGACACTGATCAAAGAAACAGAAGAAGATACAAATAAATGGAAGATATTTGTTATTTTGTGCTCACGGACTGGAAGAATTAATATTGTTAAAATGTCCACACCACTCAAGGCGATCTACACATTCAGTGGAATCCCTATCAAAATTCCAACGGCATTTTCCACAAAAATAGAACAATTCTAAAATTTGTATGGAACCACAAAAGATCCCAAGTAGTGAAAGCAACCTTGAGAAAGAACAAAGAAAAAGAACAAAGAACAAATCACTCCCTGATTTCAAACTATATTATTGTAGAAAGCTATAGTAATCAGAACAGAATGATATCAGCATAAAAACAGACGCACAGATCAATGGAACAGGATAGAGAGCCCAGAAATAAACCCGCACATATATGGTCAATTATTCTATGACAAAGAAGCCAAGAATATACAATGACAGAGAATATACAGGACAGTCTCTTCAATAAAAAGTGTTGGGAACACTGGACAGCCACATGCAAAAGAATGAGAATGGATCACTATCTTACACCAAACACAAAAATTAACTCAAAACGGATCAAAGGCTTGAGTAAGATCTGAAACCATAAACTCCCAGAAGAAAATATAGGCAGTAAGCTCCTTGACACTAGTCTTGGTGATGAGTTTTTGGATCTGACAAAAAAGTAAAGGCAACAAAAGCAAAATAAACAAGTGGGACTGCAGCAAACTAAAAGCTTCTGCACAGCAAAGGAAACCACCGACAAAATGAAGACGCAATGTGTGCAAGGGGAGAAAATATTTGCAAACCATATATCTGATAAGGGGTTAATATCCAAAATATATAAAGACTTCATACAACTCAGTAACAACATCTCCTCCCAAAACAAAAAACAATTAACAAATGGGCAGAGGATCTGAATAAACATTTTCTAAAGACATACAGATCACCAACAAGTACATGACGAAATGCTCGACATCATTAATCACCAGGGAAACGCAAATCAAAACTGCAAGGAGGCATCACCTCAAACCTATCAGAATGGCCATCATCAAAAGGACAAAGAGGTATGTATCGGTGAGGGTGTGGAGAAAAGGGAACACCCGTGCACTGCTGGTGGGAATGGAAATCTGTGCAGCCACTGTGGAGACCAGTAATGGAGGTTCCTCAACGATTAACACTAGAGCTACCGTCTGACCCAGCAATCCCACTGCTGGGTGTACATCCGAAGACAATGAGAACACTGACTTGATATGATATCCTCACCTCATGTTCACTGCAGCCTTACTCACAACAGCCAAGATACGGAAGCAGCCCAAGTGTCCACTGATGGAAGAATGGATAAAGAAGATGTAGTGAGTGTGTGTGTGTGTGTGTGTGTGTGTGCGTGTGCGTGTGAGCGTGTGTGTGAGTGTGTGTGAGTGTGTGTGAGAGTGTGTGTGTGTGTGCGCGCGCGCGCGCACGCCTGTATCTGTGTATACACACTCACAGGAATATTACTCAACCGTAAAAATGAAGGAAATCTTGCCATTTGTGACAACATGGATGGACCTTGAAGAAACTGTGCTCAATGAAATAAGTCAGACAGAGAAAGACAATTACCATATGATCTCACGTATATGTGGAACTTAAAACAAGTCAGCCATAAAAGGAATGAAATTTTGCCATTTGCAGCAACATGGATGGACTTGGAGGGCATTATGCTAAGTCAAGTCAGAGAAAGACAAATACTATAGATACCACCTGAAAAATACAACAAACTGTGAATATAAGAAAAAAGAAGCAGACTCACGGACACAGAGAACAAACTAGTGGTTACGACGGGGGTGGGGAGAAGGGCAGTACAGGGGCTGTGGGATGGGAGGCGTAAACTACCGGGTGTACCACGGGCTCAAGAATGTGTTGTACCACGTGGGGAGCAGAGGCAATATTCTGTCATAACTGTAAATGGGAAGTGACCTTTGAAAACTGTATATAAAAAAACAGTAACAACAAAAAAGCCAAGCTCACAGGTGCAAACATATTGGTGGATACCAGAGGCAGGGGCGTCCGGGTGGTGGGAGGAATGCCAAAATGGGTCAAAAGGTACAGGCTTCCAGTTTTAAAATAATTAAGTCCTGGGGATGTAACGCACAGCACAGTGACTACCGTTCGTAAGACCGCGCTGCGTAACTGAAAGCTGCTAAGAGAGGAGATCCAAAAGTTCTCATCACAGGAAAAGACTCTGCAGAACTATGTGTGGCGATGGACGTAACTAGACGTACTGTGATCATTTCACAATACATACAAATACTGAATCACTATGTCACACACCTGAACTAATTATGCCAATTATAGCTCATTTAAGAAATATACATACATGTGTGAAAAAAAGGAATACATGAGTTATCTACCTCGAAATCTGCGTAATAGTTTAACATGAGAACAGTATTAATTCTTATAAAAAAGTAAAGTCCGTTCTACTTTATGGATGTACGTGTAAGTACTGGTATATTCAACCACTAAGCAGTTTTGACTAGTTTTGCAGGAAAAAGATGCAATAAAAATAAAATGTCACAGCAGCACTACCCCTCAATGAGATGTTCGCCACGTCCTTACACGATCTCCGCTTTCCGCCAGAGACAGGACGAGAATCGACAACCGCAGGCCTACAGAGCAGGAACCATTAAGGCAAAAAGCAGTAGGAGACGGATGTTCTCACACAGAAAAACATCGCCTGCAAGACCGAAGGGCCGACTGCAACAGTGGGACAGAGACAGTTTGTAGAGCTGTGTTTATGACGGTAACACCACCAACTAACACCATCAAAATAAATATGATATAAAACCTAGAACCTAGAAGTAAAGCCCAGCTGCACATAAGAGGCAGTAATCGTAGGCACTGCTGAGAGATGATACACAACACACCAGAAGAACTGCTCACACGGTAAGTTCTCTGGAGCAACTTCCGAGGAGTAAGTGCGAGGCCGTCAAGCAGGCGGGCTTTACCCTGTCCAGGTGTCAGGTGCTGAAAGGAGGAACCAGGGCGAAGGAAAGCTGCTAATGAACATGGAAACCATTGGAGCAAGACGACCTGCTGAAGAGAACAGCCAGTGGGAAGGTCGTGACGAGAGACAGGAAGTGGGGAGACGGCTGATAAACAAACACAACTTGAAGAAAGGAATTTTTAAAAACTGGTCCTGCCAGACACAGAAGGGAAGGATGGGCTTATCGCGCGTCCAGTTTAAAGCTGGAAGACAGGGGTCTTCCTGTGAAGTGCAGACCCACGCCGGTTTTCTCGGGGACCAGGAGCACGGCCATCTGCTGAGCGCCGGCACCGAGGGCGAGAGGCTGGGACGCCAGGTCCCCACACCCGCACGACGGTCCCTACAGCCACCCTGCTGACGCGAACGTGCGCGAACCACGGAGCGTCCACCTGGGAGAGGTGTTACGTCTTATCTGCACCAACCGCGACTGCCCTTCACCCTTCTCCACCGCCAGGACTCAACGCGGACAGAGTGAGAAGAGAGGCCAAGACGTCCTCAACAGCCTGGCAGCAACCATCAGGGTAGAACTCCCAGCGCCGGCAGTGAGCTGGCGAAGGGCCAGCACGAGGGAACGACGGTAAAGATCCCCACGTGGCCCCAGCTGGAAGCTCTGAGCGGTCAACCAGAGGCCGGTCACGCAGGAAACCGGGGCACAGGAACAAGGAGGACCACCACCGGCGTGCTACGGGGCGGGGGAGAAGCTGCTGCCCGTTTTCCCCAGATCCACACCCTATCAACCTGCAGAGTGGGCAATAAAGTCACTGGGCAGTATATTCATGAAAACAGTGTTAGTATCAAAAAGGAAGTCTTATTCCCTCCCCCTCAGAGAAGTTTTCCCAGGCGGTAAGGAGTTTCCTTTTCCAGCACCAGGCCCACGTTGCAAGTCCTCAGACAGGCACTAGGTGGAGCCAAACACCTTGAATTCCTTAACAAAGAACAATGTGTTTCATTACCAGTAATAGAGAAGGTACACCTCAACAAAAACACCTCGGTGACGTAAGGCTCATTACACAGAACACCATAATTCAAATAAAGTGTTGTTTTAAAGTATCAGCTAGGGCTTCCCTGGTGGCGCAGTGGTTAAGAATCCGCCTGCCAATGCGGGGGACATGGGTTCGAGCCCTGGTCCAGAAAGATCCCACATGCCGCGGAGCAACTAAGCCTGTGTGCCACAACTCCTGAGCCTGCGCTCTAGAGCCCATGAGCCACAACTACTGAGCCTGCGCTCTAGAGCCCATGAGCCACAACTACTGAGCCTGCGCTCTAGAGCCCACGAGCCACAACTACTGAGCCTGCGCGCCATAACTACTGAAACCTGCGCACCTGGAGCCTGTGCTCCGCAACAAGAGAAGCTACCGCCGTGAGAAGACCACGCACCACAACAAAGAGTAGCCCCTGCTCGCGGCAACTAGAGAAAGCCCGTGTGCAGCAACGAAGACCCAACGCAGCCAAAAATAAATAAATTTATTTTTAAAAAAGTATCAGCTAAAAAACAAAATTTAAAAATAATTTAAAAACCAGCCACAACTTCCAATTTCAAGACGAAGTCAAGACCTTTCTTTCTTCTTCTTCTCTGAAACCAACCCAAATCAACAAGAACCTGAACCACAAACCACAAACTTTGAATTTTCAAAAAGTAAAATAAAAGACAATAAAACGCATCATCTACGGCTAATCCACATCATTTTCGGTGCGATCACACCACTCTGGAATTCTTAAAGGTGATGCATTTTCAGCGTGATCACACCGCTCTGGAACTCTTAAAGGTGATGGACGCTCCTTACCCAGGCCTCTGTCTGGGACCCTTCGCCACCAGGCCTCCATCCACGGACCTCTTGGGCAGCGCGTGGTCCTGGCTGGGGTCCACGAACTTAAACACGTGGGACGCCCCAAACTGCACCTTCATCCCGCTGTGCAGCATCGTCGTCTCCGAGATGCGCTGCCCGTCCACGCAGGTCTCGGCATCCATGCTTCTCGGCGTGACCGTGACCACTCCATCCATGTTTGTGAGGTCGCAGTGATGGGGCTCGATTCCTGCACCAAACAACTAAGAAGAAGGGAAAATCAAAGGGACTTCCATCATCAAGTACAGAGGGTTTAAAAACTGAACTTGAAGACTGTGAGTCCCCCTTTTATGATAAATATAATCTAATAAACTCTGGATTTTTGGTGCTTTTAGGGAATTTTCCCTGAATTTATTAATTAAACACTGTCAAGATAACTGAGTATTTTCACCATCCAGCAGCTTGATTTAAGGGGTACTATAACTCTGCATTAAAAAGCATATGGGGGCTTCCCTGGTGGCTCAGTGGTTAAGAATCCGCCTGCCAGTGCAGGGGTCACGGGTTCGAGCCCTGGTCCGGGAAGATTCCACATGCCGCGGAGCAACTAAGCCCAACAGCCACAACTACTGAGCCTGCGCTCTAGAGCCTGCGAGTCACAACTACTGAGCCCATGTGCCACAACTACTGAGCCCGCGTGCCACAACTACTGAAGCCCATGCGCCTAGAGCCCGTGCTCTGCAACAAGAGAAGCTACTGCAATGAGAAGCCCGCGCACCGCAACAAAGGGTAGCCCCCGCTCACCGCAACTAGAGAAAAGCCCACACGCAGCAAAGAAGACCCAGTGCAGCCAAAAATAAATAAATAAAATAAACACATTTATTTAAAAAAAAAGCATGTGGTCATCTTGAATATTACACAGTTAATGGGTAAATCTACACAGATCATCAGGGCTACAAATCCCTGTTCACCTGTTTTACTGCTGTGCTGAGGAAGGGGTTAGAACTGAAAATGACATTAGTAATCGGGCCCCTCATTCCACAACCGAGAAGTGAGAATACAGAGAAAGGGACATCTGCCCAAGCTCAAGCCCCAGGAAGCGAGCAGCCCTGACCTTCCTAACGCACAGACACGCTAAGCTCTGTTCTAATCCAGCCCGAGCACTGCGGCTCAGCTAACATTTTCACTGCACTTCACTGAACGCCTCCTACTGCATGTGTGCGACCCAGTGACAGGCACTTCCATGTACGTTATCCCCCTTAATCTTGTAATCTTGAAACAACCTATAAAAGCATCACCATCTTCTGGAGGAAAGCAAACAGCCCTGGAGGTCTGGGGGTGGGGCGGGACAGAAACTCACACTCCGCTCTGTTCACAACGAAGCAGAGAAGTGGCCCAGAGCAAGCAGGCTGCTTACGTTAAAGTGCAAAGTCTTTTTCACTCCCTCCCGCTCACCCGCAGCGCGGCAGGCCCGCACGCTGCCCTAGGGCCCACCGAAGCGGCACAGCGGCAGCAGGACACGCACCTGGATGGAGCCGTCGTCGAACTTCTCTGTCCCGACCTCAGTGACACTCAGCTGAAGGCGGTAGAGCTTCGGCTTGTCTCTGGAGTCGGAACCATCTGCGGCGAGAGAAGGACAGGGCTTCACTAGCCAAGTCGAATGTGCTCATCGTGTTATTTGAAACGAACACGCAAACAACAGGTTACCTTTGAAGCAACACTACTGTTCTCAATTCTCAGGATTTCTATTCAAAGAGCTCCCCAAATTTATATCATGCAACTTAAGTAACTGAATACACAAAATTCAAAGTAAGACATAAGCACATCAGCTTCTGTTTAAAATATAATTCAAGGTACTAACACCGTCATTCATACCGACGTTTTCTTATCACATAAAAAAACGTTTCCCCATCACACGGTCCTGGACTCGTGTCTGATTCTAAAGAAGACAGGGAGACCCTCCTTCCAGACCGGACCTCCTCACAGCGGAACCACCGATGGAGGGAGTGTGACCTCCCAGCTCACCCCGGACCTCCTGGACCAGACCGACCCCGGGGATGAGGCCCCAGCTCGTGTCCCCACATGATTCTGACAGCCACCACTGGCATGAAGTTCCAGTAAGAACTGCTATGAAAAGTGCTCACCTCCACGGAGTGGAACTGGGGTGAAGGACAAAAAGAGAGACTGGGTTTTTTATTTCTGTGCCTTTTTATACTTCCGGGAACTGCTGAGATTTTCCCCTCGCCTGTGTATGACTTTCTCTGATGGGCTGGCTTTGGGGGGACAAAGCGGAATCACAAGAGCCGCGATCCCTGCCCACTGACACCCGGATGTGCTCCGCCTCTGCTCGCCTGCTGACCCACCCCCCCAACACAGAGGGTCATTCTGACCTCAGCGCTGCCGCACAGGAGGCAACGGGCCTCGGCATCCACGCGCCAGGACGCCGTCCCAGGGCCGTGACAGCAGCGGCCTTGCTGCGCCCATGCTGTGCAGGCCCCCGCTGCCCCAGAGCCTCGGCGACTTCAGAATCGCTCACTGAGCTGCAGTTAAAATCTCCAGTCCCGAGGATCAGGAGTGTAAACACCACAGTGCACACAGAGTGCAGACCGCTAAAATCGTAGTGTAGTGTGGTCTCTGCTCTCACAGACCAAAGACACCAGGAACACGGGTGTGCAAGCTGTTAGAACGCTTGCCAATCTGAGAATGCACAAGATAACATGCTAACGACAAATCTTCAGCAATCTCTGAGATCTGGGTGAAGGTAAGACGAGTCTGAAGCAGCATTCGAGAGACACCACGTCTCACAGGCACTAAAAACCGGGCTTCACAGCACATCCTCATCAGATTTGGTGGCAACTGAAGCCT
This sequence comes from Balaenoptera borealis, assembly GCF_965194805.1. Taxonomy (NCBI): domain Eukaryota; kingdom Metazoa; phylum Chordata; class Mammalia; order Artiodactyla; family Balaenopteridae; genus Balaenoptera; species Balaenoptera borealis. Next base: position 1,849,080 of record NC_138873.1, read on the forward strand.
CATTTAAACAACTTTATTTCAGCTCCAAGTACTGACCCAAAACGGGGCCTCAGAGTCACGTGGGGCTTTCCCTGGGCAGGACCAGTTCCCTTCTAGACCCGCTGAGCCCAAATCCCTGAGGGATGCTGATCATTCTGCTGGCTTTAAACACCACAGGCAGCCCGAAGGACAGTCCTTGTCGAGAAGCATTCTCTCCGGCATCCACAGCGCCGCGAACCACTTCGTCTCAACCCCACTGCCCATGTCTGATGAGGGTTTCTGCTTCCTCGCCTCTCCCAGCCCTGAGCTCCCAGGTGGCTAGGTCTTGAAAACAATCTCTCTACACCTGGTGCCCAGTACAGCGTGCGGTCCACAGCGTGCGCTCAATAAAGCGTTAATGTATTAACAGTGAAGAATTATTAAAAATGCGGAAAACAGAATAATGCAACACGGTCGCACAGAATTATACAAGTGAATTATAAAAAAGCAAAAGAAGCAAATAAGTGATCAAGAACAACTGTTTCAATTACAATGTTTAAAAAAAACAGAAGAACATGAAAAATATGTCTGTTTAGGGGTGAAAGAAAAATCCACATTCGCTTTCTTCTGAATTCTGAATGCTTCTGAAGGGTATCTTGTGAGCTAATAAATGGGTATTATATACTTTTCTGCATGAACATTTACATCCACAAATTTAGAAATATAAAAAGAAAGGGAGAGATACAAACTCTCTCAGTCTCTCCTTTCTCACCTTTCACTGTAACAGAAATCTATCGACAGACGGATCAGAAATAAACCTTCCCAATCCCTTCTTTCTTTCTGCTTCACAATAATAATAGAAAACAAAGATACCTTTACAGGTATACCCTGAATAACCTAAACGATGGCCACTGATGTCATAGATAAAACGGAGTTCTGGGACCTCGGGCAGAAAACAGAAACGGAGGCGAGTCATGTTCACAATGGAACTGACAGCTTCTTGTAGATCCAAGGCCCCTCCTTAGTAAAAGCACAGTCATCTCACAGGCAGTAACAAACGTGTAAAACTGTGGCTTAAAACAAAAATCTTAAAATTTTATCCCCTTCCACAACAGGGATTCTACAAATGCTCTATTTCTGGCTCAAGTGTCGGAGCACATTTCTCCTCACTTGAGAGCTACAACAGATCCGGAGTGCCTCTGAAGGCGAAGGTAAGTCTTCCGAAGGGTGGTACCCCTACCACACAGACGAGTGCTTCTTCCAGAGGCTTTAAATGCTATTTAGAAACATTCTATACTTTTGCCTTAAAAATACGTAACACATTCATATGGTGCAAAATTCAAAAGGCACAAAAAGGACATGGTGAAACGTACCCTTCCCCACCTTGCCCCCTGCGTAGTCCTCCCCCCAACCAGAAGCAAATCTTCAGAATCTATTTTATGCGTATATAATTAAACAACCCGATACTCATGTTCTTCTTTCTCCTGGCTTGCACAGGCGTTAGAATACTATTTCGGGTTACCAAACGGAATACGCAACATCCAGTCAAACGTCCAACATTTGGGACGCGCTTAAAATAGACCACTCTGAGCAAAGCCTAAGAATGTTTTTCAGGGCACTTTTGGTTTCACTGCACAGCATGTCTACACATCCAGGCCTGCTTCTGCCTCTGGCTGCCCCCAGGGCAAACCTCTGGGCAGCTGGGTGGACGATGGCCTGGGGCGGCTCTTTGCCGCCCGCTTGCGAATGGAGGGCGGGGGACTCGCGTGTTTAACGAGTGCTGACCAGCGCTTCCGCCTCCCAGGCGCTGCACTGACGCCACAGGTTTGCGGTGAGAAAGTGAGCTCACGTCCTGGCCCCCAGAGAGCTTACGTTTTAGCGAACCAGTACAACAGGGAAGAAACTGTTTTCGGTACATACCAGGTAAAAAAGGAAACGTATTTGTCTCTCTATTTGCTCCATTCTTTTACAGTATGAAAGTAACCAACAGGTGAAAACGTTAAGGAATCCTTTTCAGGAATAAAATAACAACAGAAACTTGTCTTAGACTCTACTTTATGTATTATATCAAAATAGGTACTAAATATCCCTTGTTTCCATTTTTCTTTAAAAGAACAAAAAACCAAAACTCCAAGTTTGGTTAATAGCCAATGGACACCTGTATGATCAGTTTGGAGAAAATTCAACAAACCGATGTAAGATGCTGAAAGGCTGAGTAAACTTTATATGTGAGAAAGTTGTGATTGTTACATTCGACCTGTAAAAATGACACTTAAAATATAAAAACAGACAAAGCAAGTATTTCCATGTACTATTTAAGATGATAGACTCTAATGCACAAAATCTGAGAAACTAATTCCAAGTAAGAAGGTACAGCTCTGCCAACCAGAAATGAATCTCAAGCAGGAGAGCAAGCAGAGGCCAAGGACACCCTAAACCTGCTCATGATGGTAGCGAGCGCCTCGCGAGAAAGAGACAGACACGAGCGGCACTCAGTGGGTGGCGGCCTCTTCCTCCTCAGCCTCCTGGGGTCACCGGACACGTGGCCCCGATCGGCGCTCCCTCCCCCACCCACCACCCCCGCTCTCCTTCTGTCTTCCCGCCCCTCCCCCGTCCGCACCTCCTCCTCCCCCTGCGTCTCCCCCTCTTCCTCCTGGGGGCGCGCGCGGTCGAAGGACAGGAAAACAGCTCTCTCCCTCCTTTAGTCCAAATTCTCACTTAAAACTTAGCCTGAACAAAGACACTGGACATTTCTGCAAAATAAGCTTCTATTAAATGAAATGAATTCTGGATACGGAAGAATTAACTAGACAGGGATAAAATGAAAGTACATTAACCTCTTAAGAAAAGTTATCTATGCTAACCGAAAAGCCAACACCCCCAGCACCTGGCCGGTTAACGCTGTTCTGCCCGTGAGGCTGACAGGGCCTGAGAGGAGACAGCCGCAGGAAGCACAGCATCACCTGCGGAAGCGTGCCAGTCGCAGCAGGCTAAGCGACGCCCTCGCCCTGGGGTTAGCACGCATGCGCAGGGCCCAGGTGAAGGCGGCAGCGGCGGGCAGAGGCCGTGCAGACGCGTGCAGGGGAGAGGAGGAGAGGGTGAGCTGCAGGGAGGCGGCCGTCCAGGGGGACAGGCACGCCCCGCCCCAGCCCTGGGCCGGGGGACACGGCAGCCGCGCTCCGCGCGCCGTGGGCACACTGCTGAGGGGACACCGAGACGACAGGGGGTCCCCGAGCAGCAGGGGAGCGGCCGGCCGTCCATCACAGGGAGACCCAGCCCGCTCCTTCCGCTGAGGAGCACAGCCCAACCCAGAGCAAGGAACAAAACGACCTTCACCCCCGTCCCTCCAAAAGACAGCGGAAGCGCCCACCCACATCTCAAAAGCCTCCAACGACACCTACAGGACCTCGGCCCGGGCCCGAGGACACGTGCTTGGCTGACAACGTGCCCAGGGGAAGAGTCGTTCGTAACAAGTCAGCATCCACGAACACAGGGGAAATAAGTCCATTTCCCTCCGCGTGCCGACTGGGCTCGGTCAGCAACGACACCTTAAAAAGACAGCGTGACCTGGTGAAGAGAACAGCTCTGGAGTGAGACAGACCCCGGCCGGCATCCAGGCCTCCTCCACCGCACCTGCTCACCTGCTCACCTGCGAGTGCGGCGCGGAGCTGAACTTCGGGCACCTCTCCAGCGGGCAGCCCCAGCGCTCGGGCGCGTCAGGCTGACGGGGGTCCCGGCTGCCAGCTATTCGGACTACGAGTCTCTCGGGAAGCCACCCGAGTCACCTACGTACCTACTGCACAGCCTAAAGCAGCAGCTCGGTAAACGCTGACTAAAGCAGCAGAGGGCTGTGAAGGAAGCCGTGTTTTAACAAGCGTCTGACAGACGCTGTTGCCAGTACCTGGTGACAAGTAGGACACAACTAGCATTTATCTCGGATCCATCAGTTTCTCACACCGACAAAAAACTTCTACATGTTTTATTACCCAGGAGACCGTAAGGATGAAATAAGCAGTCAAAACAGCAATTCTCACTAGAATACAAGTTCCCAAGGTCAGAGGGTTTAATCTGTTTTGCTGGTGTTCTTCTATCTCCAAGGTCCAGAACAGTGTCTGACACATAGTAAGCATTCAATAAGTACTTGTCAGATAAATAAATGGATGAATTCTCATCCTGTCTCTGCTACCCACCCAAGTCAACTTTCCACTATTCATTTGAAAATTATCCTATGTCAGTTGCTATTTATCAACTCTCTCTGGGTTAATACTCCTATTTTCAAAAATTTCCATTTGGGAGAAAACAATCATTAGTTTCTAGCATGTAATGCAAAATCTTGAAGGGCAGACCCAATGCCCAAAGATCCTAAAAACTTCTAAGTTCAAAAACAAATGGCTGTCCTCCAGCTGCCGTTCACTGCCTCGGACCACTGAGCGCCAAACCCTCACCACTATCACGTCTGCAAACCGCTGTGAGAAACCAAAGTCTCATGAACTTTCAGCCGGAGAACTGAGAGACCAGGCAACATTCACATCTCCCTCACAAACAGCTCATCAATTTAAAAAACCTTCCAACATAATTAAGCGTAAAAACTACTACTTGCAGCACACGGCCACGGACTACTAATCATGGCGTATCAGTCAAAACAACAGCATTTCCCCTGTATCAGTATAACACAACCCAGTTGTGCCATGGAGACCACTGGACCACAAGTACCACATCTAATCGTTAGTTATAATCTTGTAAACAAAAATAAATACTCAAGAATCAAAGAGAAAAACATAATTCCCGCCCAAGGAACCACAGATTACCTACATAACCAGTTTGTTTCTAGCTAACGTTTTCTATAATTACTTACTGAGCTTTATTTAAAAAGCATTTCTGGGTGGGAGGGGCAACACTCTGTTCTTCACAGCACTTTACAATAAAGGTCACATACCATCATTTTAACCAAATAAATAAGAAGTGATGCAGTTCAGCTGAATGGTGAACAAACGTGTCACACATATACTGAATATGTGTACAAATACGTACACTACATACAATGTATGTGTATAAAACATTTCCTTAAGAATGTCAATGCATTTCTCTACCTGATGGCTAAGTTATAACAACAGCTTTAGCTTAAGAGAGCTCAACAAACGAAATGTTTAGAAGGCTACCATGAACATAAACTTAGTCTATTATAATTTTAAAACTAAGCAAATATCGCTCCTCTTACAGCTGGACTTCTTAGATGTACTTAAATTTATAGATATTCTTTTGACATTGTTCATACATTAAGCAACAGTGTGATAAATACACACACACCTGCCTCTATGAAGTCTGTCCTAAGAGGAGTACATTTCAGTTTGTCATTTTTAGTAGTTTAAGTATTTTACAGGGTTATTTTGGAAAAAAAATTTTAAAGGGAGTATATCATGTAAACTTCTTAAACTCTCTATATTCACTATTTAAAATTTTGTTTTTCAGTATTCATTTCTGTGCATGTGAAGTTTATTTTTAATGCGTGAATATACATATCCTATAACCTTAATTAAGGGTTTTTGTTTTTTTAATAAATACCATCTTATGACGGCTACTTTTTTAAATAAGTGATCTTAAAATAAGGTTGTCAGTCAAAAGAAAGACCAGTTAAATAACATTCATTAAAAAGAATAAAATGCAAAGCTGAGAATGCACATTTGTAACGCCTCTCACCTGGGCTCAGCTCTACGAGGTAGGGCAGCTTCTCCGGCGGGAGTGCAGAGCCGTAGCCAGACCCATCAACTCGCTCCCTTCCGTGCAGGGGCTTCCCATCCACGTGCTTCTGGCTTTTCTTGGGGATGTAGTCTGGTGGCCTCCTCTTCAGCTGAAAGACTAAAATCCCTAGAACGGTAACACTGTAAGTTATCAACCAGACTCGAGTGTAGACGGCCAGCTGACTGGCAATCAACTGTTCAAAGATTTATCACGAAAATGTAATTTAATAACATCTCCCAGGAAATAATTAAGCAAAAGCTTACCCAATTTACACTTTCCCTCAACAGAGGAAATACTACTCTCTTGACGTGTTCTTGAAAACTCTAGCAAGCAATTTCCAACGATTATTTTAAATTAACACCTACCCAAGCATATTACACGCATGAAAGACAACACTCCAGTTTCAGAATAAATGAATGTTTCTATTGGTAAAGAACCCTATGATCAATAAATACATTCATACACACATGTAATAACACATGCACACACAAATACACATACACGTACATTCTTAGTTAACCTGATTTTATTTAATTCAATTGAATTAACTCAGAATTCAAAGCAATCTGACTTTAATAAAGTGTAACTTTATACCGTCAAGAAAAGGTACTAAGCAAGTGTATGTTTAAAACTCGCAATCTACATTCAAGTATGACAGGATTAACTGGCAGTCAGTTTTTATGTCTTTATTAATGCAAAGGCCCTCCACTGAGCAACAGGTAGCTTAAGATGTGTATCTGAAAGCAAGAAAACTGTTTCATAAAAAACATACCTTTAAACCCTCACTGCTTTGACATGATTAGGAGAAATTGTTCGGATGGTGAAGAGTCTGGAGATGCATTATATGAAATGACTAAACCACTAGATGGCATTTAGGGCTGAAGGCTATTTTCCCTATCACGACAAATCCGTCCAAACATCACCAGTGCAGGCGGTCAGCAGGGAAAGGATCCCGCTGCTGACAGATAACCATCTCCCACGTCCTGACACGGGGCGCAAGTCCAGCTTCTTCAGGACACGGCACTCCTGCTGCCACAAAACGGTCTGTGCCGCGTCTCCCACTAGACTCACCAGCAGAGAGCGGCCCTCAGGATGCGGGGACAACCTAGGAACCACCCAGCAAGTCCAAGAAGGGGGCAGAAACCTGCACAGCAAACAGCCCTCAAAAGACACTGCCACGCGCACCCTCCTACACCTTCCAGTAAGTTAAACGACTAATATTCCAAGTCGGAGTGTAACGCATCACAGAGGTACTTCTTTGACAAATGAGACTACTCTTTACCTCTGTCATTCGGCCACTCCCTGAAGATCTGTAAAGGACACTCATCATCATCAAGGATAATTTCTTCAGCAGCTTTCTCATCAGAATGCTGGGCCCCCGGAGGAAGCATCACCTAGGAGGGAGTAACAATGAACTGTGACCACACCCGAAAAGTGAATTAGCAGGTATTTAAAAGAAAAAATTTATTGTTTTTGAGGAAATAAAAAAGTCACTGTAGATAGAACTAAATTGGTCAAACACAATAAACAATCGTCAAAAACACGGACAGAAGTGAAGGAAAATCGTTTCCAATTAAAAGCTTAGCCAGCCGACTGGACCGTCTTCATCCACCTGCTTGTATGCTCTCCGCCCTGCTCCCCGCCCTAATCCCCGGCCCACACTAGTCTGAGTCTGCTCTTTGACACACTCTCTTTTGGAAGGACTGCATGCAACAGTCGACCTGCGCGTAATTCCTTCAGGAAAGGTGACTGCAGAACCCACCTTTCATAACCAAACTTTTTAATACGGTAGTTTCAGCTAACGTGTAACCTTTTAGGATAACCATCACATAACAACACAAGAGATTAGCTTTCTTTTTCTTGTAGAAAATTCGTTTTTATGATTAAATTTTAATCAGATCATTTAGATGTATTACTGGGCCATTGATTCAACAAATGCTTTAAGATACTGCATTCACCACACTCAAAAATCTGTAACACTGTATTACTCTTTATTCTATGTTTTTACAGCAAACGATTTTTCTCAATCGTTCGAGAAAACCCTCTGTAACACAGAGAAAAGAGCCAGTGACCAGGGCTCAGTCTCCGACGCCCTGCTGACTTCTGCCCCACCGCTCACACCAACCAAACCACGGTTACAGAAAATAGGAGACACCAGTCACTGGCACCTGAAAATTATTTTCAACCTGGAGTTAATGTAATAATGTTATCCTAATAGACCTTACTCCCAATTAGATCATCATGTGCATATACCAAATGGGTTAGACTTCCGTAGAACTGTAAAACTTCTCTCTGCACTGCTGCAAATTACCCTAAAAAGACAAGTTTATTACAACACACCCTTATGCTAAAGTAACCAACCTTTCCTCACAGCGTCTTGTATTAAATGTAGTATAGTGGGCTTGGAACACACACTGCTTCAGGATCTGACCCTCACTCATCTCTTTAGTCGCAGTCTTTGTCATGTATCCTCATAGATCCAGTCACACAAGAACTCCTCCGAATTCTCGACTGGGCCATGAAATCTCATGCTTCCACGATCCCTTGTGCCTGCAAGGCCCGTCCCCAGCTTTCGGGTCTAGCTAGCGTGCCCTCTCACCTCTCAGCCCAAGTACACAACTCCTCCACGGAGCCTCCTCTGACCTCTGTTCTAATTTCAAGCTCTTTGCCTGTATTTCTTTCTCGGACTCTCTGTCTCCCTTTACTGTAACCTCTTCTGAAGGCAGCTCTTATTTTTGCATCCCAGCACAGTACCTAACAAATAAGAGGAACCTACATATTTACTGAATAATTCACTGAATAGATATAATAGATGAATGAATGAATATGAAAGAGCTACATATTACATGATGGATGAGATGGCAAGGAAACAAAGGATTTCTATCTCAAGGCTAAAACAATAATCAACTCCTAATTTATCCTGCCGAAAGCTTGCGAAAGAAGATGTGCGAGAACAGAGAAGAACAAACACCAAAACGAGGCGACCCTCAAAAGAAATCATCACATGATCTCAACAGGGACTGTCAGTAAAAGCCCAGTAACTTCATGACGCTGAGTAAGGTGTTCTTTCACTTTCTGATGATTTTCATCGGTAAAAATACGGCAGAAATTAAAGAAAGGAAAAAAATGTCATAAAGTTCACTACCACATATCCTATCAAATGCACCTTTATGGAACTGAGGATTATTTAATAGATTTATATACACTTAAAATTTAACATTCCCCTGGCGAACACTTGAGCGATCCCAAGTGTCCGGCAGTGGTAACTAAGCTCCTGCCCTTGGGCTCACAGCCTAACAGGGGCGCAGCTGGAAAAGGGTCAGCCCTCTGTTTAGCAATGCAGACCCTATTTATACCACTGTTTTACTGGTTTTATCCTAAGAACAATTTTTACAGCAGTTATTAACCAAAACTATGAGGAATATGTATCAAAATCTACCATTATCCATGGACACAATTATTCTTTAGGTGTAAATGTATTTTCCATACATACACTAATGCTTGCTCCATATTGCTATTTCTCCTGAGCAGGAAAGCAAGGAAGCCAGCATGACAACAGGGTCCCCCTCTGTTTCAAACTCACCTGCAGGAGGAAAACGCCCAGCGTGGCCTGAATCTCAGGTTCTTTCCCTTTAGAGAGAATGCGTGATTATCCCGATGACCTATCCTCCCAACCTCGCCCTCCCAGCCCCTCCCCAAAGTAAGGCAGGTTTTCAGTCTCTTTGCTAATAAGACCAAAAGAAAGAAAAGGCGCAGCAAAAAACAAATACTCATGAGCAACCATCTTCCTCCACCCTACAACGAAATGAGCTTTGCTGTATTTCTTTCTGAATTCTAAATGACACAGGCTCAACGTAAACAACTCAAATACAGAAAAGCATAAGGAGGAGGGGAAAAAACTCTGTGAGGTAAGTGTATTTTCCTGACCATGCTTTCTATAATTATGCATTTATTTTACAGAAGAAGGTGCATGGCTTGATCACATGTAACATTTTAAAGTCTTCTGTTCCCCTCCCTCCCCTCATGTAGGTAGTTAAGCTGGTGTGTATCCTTCCTACGCATGTACCTTTCTTGGTGCTCACGTATACATACACACAGAATTTTGTTGTTTGGCTTTATTGTATGGTGACTTTTTCCAAAAATAGGGTATTTTATAAAATGTAAATATGTCAAAATGTTTCATAATGACAAGGTATTCAAAATATTCCTTAAGTGATGAGTATTTAGTTTATTGCTATAACACACAACACTGGGGAAAAAAGTCTTTACAGAAATACACTCAGGAATTTACTGGCTATTTGTTTATTTTGACGTTATAAGTAATATTTACCACCGTACTTCTAAAGAATATTTTCAATCTCAGACAGCACCTCCACTCTGAAACGCGTGCTGCGGAGGATGGCCACACAGCGATCCCCCAGACGCTCCTTCCCCGTCGCCGGGGACTACCTTCTGGCGTGCTAGAGTCTGTTCTGCGATACCCTGTTTTTCTCTTTCTTGGCCTCCGCCATGATTTTGCTGGAGAATGTCCTCCAGCACCTTACTGAGAAAGGCTGCGCGGGTGGTAAATTTTTGCCGTGTGTGTCTTGAAACGTCTTTATTCCACCCACCCAACGCTTGACTGAGAGTCTGGGCTAGAACTCAGTTCCCTCTGCATCAGAAAGCCCTGCTTCACTGAATTCCAGAGTCCATGGTTACTGCTGAAGTGACTGGTGCAACTGTGTCCCCCAACCCTTTATACAAGCCTTGAATCTTCTTCTTTGGGATCATTATCCTCTCTTTTTCTCTAGTTTCCTGCAGTTTCACTACACCTTGGCTTGGGCCTTTTTCAAAGCAACTGTCCCATTAGTTAGTGGGCCTGATTTTCAACCTAGGGACTCAAATCCTTCAGTCCTGGGAGACGGTCTAGCATTGTTTCTTTGGTAACTTCTCTCTCTCCATTTCCTGTTGCTTTTTCTACCTGGTCCTCCCCTGGGCTAAATTTTGAGATATTCTGCACCGATAATCTAAATTCCCGACCCCCTCTCTTTCTGTCCTCTGGCAGATTTCCTCCGCTTGCTCCTTCATCCCTCCATCGACATCCTGCCCCCACCCCCTATTTACCTGGGCTTCTCGGTCCCCAGGAGCCCCCCGCACGCTCTCCTCCCTGTGCTCCGGATGCGCCATCCGTCCTGCCGCCGAGCCTCTTAGCTTTCCCACACTTCCATCTGCTTTGTCTCTTGTATCTCCGGGTTCTCTGATCTGTCTGTGTTGGTCTGTCTTTCATTTTAAAGGCATTTGCAAATGTCTCTTGAGTCTGGGCCGTCCGCTCACACTGACAGCGAGTCACAGGAAAGCGGACGGCACCGGCGAGGACGGCTGCTGGACCAGACGTCCGAAGGTCAGCTTCCGTACAGACCTTTCTTCTCTGACCAGAAAGTGCCTTCTGGGAGGAATCCTTCAGTCTTCTGGGCACAGCCTTCCCCTCCATCCTCCTGCTTGTGGTAAAGACCCTGCTATGCCAGTGGCCCCCAAAGCCAAGGCCTCCTCCCCCATCCGTTTTACTCTGGCCTTCGGATGGAGAGACGACGCAGTAGCTGGATGGGAAGGCAGTCTGCTGGAGGCTACTACTGCTTATAAAAACTTTCCACCCAATTTGTTTTCAGCCCAATTTTCAATGCCGCCTCAGAACGTGCTAGAGCCCCTCATGCCTGAGTCTGCTGGGGGCTGGGATACAGGCAGCTGCGTGCTTCCCCTCGGCCGGCCCCTGTGCAGGTCCAGCAACTTAGATACGAACCCGCCCGCCTCCTCAGAATCTCATCGACAACGGCGCTGCCAGCCCTTCACTCATCTCTTCGTCCTCGCGCACGTCCACAGGGCTTCATTCCTTTTTTGTCATCTCAGTGGAATAAAAACATCCGTTTCCTCATCTATTTTCAGATGAAAACTGGGCTTTATTCATAAAATTACAGATCTACCAAATGGTTTTTCCAACTGAATATAAAGTCTTAGCTTTTCAGAAAAAAGAAAAAAGCCATAAAACTCAAGCAAGGCCTTTTATTTAATTCTCTCTGTAGCAACACTAGAAAACACTGCTGAGAGCTTACAGAAGACCACTCACTCTGTCCACAGCCCGGAAGACTGAACATTGTTAGGATTCTGATTCATCTACAGAGTCAATGCAAACCCAGTCACGACTCCAGCAGGTTTTATGTAGAAATTGGTAAGTTGGTTCTAAAATTTATTTGTAAATGCAAATAACCTAGAATAACCAAAGCAATTTTTAAAAGCAAAAGGAGAAAGCAAAATTGGGACTTTATATGATTTTAAGACTCACCATAAATCCACAGTAATCAAAACAGTTTGGTGTTGGCGAAAAGATATAAGATATATAAATGAAACAGAATAGATTCCAGAAATAGAACCAAACATATATGGCCAATTGATTTTCAACAAAGGTGCCAACGCACTCAGTGGGAGAAAAGAAAGTCTTTTTTTCTCTATCTGTACAGAAAAAAATGAGCATCGACCCTAATCTCACACCATACACAAATGTTTCCTTGAAATGGAACACACAGACCCAAATGTAAGACCTAAAACTATGAAACTTCTAAAATAAAATATAGGTAAAAGTGTCTGCAGCCTTGGAGGAAGCGAATTCTCATACAGAAAGTACAGAGCACTAAAAAGTTAACGAGTTGGACTTCAACAAAATTAATAAATTGTTACTCATTGAAAGATACCATTTCAAAAATGAAAAGACAAGCCAAGCTACAGACTGGGAAAAAAATATTCGCAGTACATGTACCATACATAGGACTTGACATGTATACAGATAATTAGGGAAACTCAAATTTCTTCCACAATGAGATACAACTACACCCATCAGAAGGCCTAACAGTTAAAATGGTTGACCAAACCAAGCATGGGTGAGGGGCAGAGCAACGGGACCTCTCATACATGACTGTGGCGAGGCAGATGGTATAATCAGGTTGGAAAAGAGTTTCTTTAAAAGTTACACATACGCCTCCTGCGGAGCCACTCACTTGCGTATTTACGCAAGAGAAAAAGCACTTGCATGAGAAGACCTGCACGTGTATGCTCACAGCAGTTTTACTGTAAGAGCCAAACACTGAAAACTGGAAACAATGCAAACTCTATCAACAGGTAAATGGATGAACAAAGTGTGACATATCCATACAATGAAACACAAAAATACAAAGAGGCGTAAGGAAACTTCTGAAGGTGAAGGAAATGTTCATTGTGCTGACGTGCCCAAACTGATGGTATTATAAACTTTAAATACATGTAATACACTGTACTTTAATTATTTCTCAATAATCTTGGTGAGGGCAAGAACTAAAACAAGTAACCACACTTTCATTATTTAATAATCAATTGCTAAGATGAGAGAAAGAAGGATATCTTCTTAAAAAAATCTACTTCCAATGAGATTCTGACAGAGAAATAATGGTTATAAAGAAGTTATTACATACTTGTGACTGACTTAAAGGTTAATAATTTTCCAAAAAGTTTGTCTTAGAAGAGAAAATCTGCTTGGTTTTACTTAGTGTCACCAGTTCAACTCTGAGGCGTAAAATTTCACTGTATTTCTTGAGTACCAGGGTCAAAGATACACCCTTTATCTCCAAGAAATTATGGATGACTACTAAACCTATCAGCCAAATGTTGGTTAATGATGAACAGCAAACCAAGATTTATTTAAAGTTGGGTCGTTATGACACATCTTAGTAAAAACCCTAAGAAAAAAATCATTAAAGCAGATTTTACTAAAATAAAATTGTTACCTATATATATGCAAAATAAAAACTGGAAGGATATACATCAAAATGTTAATAGCGCTTATCCTTTGGTATCAGAACTATAGAGGATTTTCTTCAATTTGCCTTTTTATACTTTTCTTAGTTTACAGCAGGAACACATATTACTCTTGTAATGGAAAGGAGAATGTTGTTTCTTATATATATTTATGCATGGTTTCAGTTTACCAGATTCTAAGTGATACAGTGTGGAGAAATTCAGCCTAAGTTTAACTTCATTTAAAGAATATCTTTCCATTTAAATGCAAAGTTCTAGCACGTGTAATATGGGTAAGTACCAACGTGGCAGGTACTCACGCGGGCAATGCAATAATCCTTAGGATTTTCTTTCTCCAGACCGTACTTCTCTAAAGCTTCAGCCACAGCGAAGTCTGCAGGATCTGTGGTAGACAGCAGGATCGTCTTGTAGGGAATATTTGGTTTTAAACTATCGGCATAAATTCTCAATGTTCCACCTGAAAAAAACATTGTGACATCTTTGATCACAACTTTTATTCCAATAACAGAGATCTGTATGCTAATTCTATCCCCACTTCCTGGTAGGCGACACACACTGGCAGGGACATGCTGACCCAGTGATCCTGTGCTAGACAGGGTGAGTAATTCTGTGTGACTAGGCTGTTTCTGTCCTCCCTTCAAGCCCACGCAGTTTTTATAATGACGAACTGATGTCCACTGTGGATAAAGGACAGAAAGGGAAGAAACCCCGGAGTTTCTGGAAAGTGCTGTTCTTTCTTCGATTGCTTTCTCATTGCCTTACCTATACAGCGTTAGACATCTACTTCCCCCATTTCCGCTACTTCCTGACCAACAATCTGAAACTTAAAAACCCCAAACAATATTAATCCCACCAAATAACTCAGTTTTTTAAAAAGTGAACCAGAAATCAGGACATTTCAGGTGCTGGAGTCCAAAGACATTTCATAAGGAACCTGCCACCAAGGCACCGGGCTCTATTTACATTTCCAGGTGCTGCAAACCAGAATGTCATTTCTAGCTGTGAACTCATTTGGGAGGAAAGGAAGTCAACTAGAGCAGAGCAATTTGGATATCCTTAGCTTTTCTTTTTGTTAGTATATTTCTTTTTAATGCAATCCTACATATGCTATATTACTGACATTTGTGGTGTCATAATTTGCTTTTTACTTATGATCTAAGATTTTTAAGCCCTAAAATCTTAAGTCTAGCTGAAAGACTACTGGGGGCAGGCAGGCAACTCAGGCAAGGTGCCACAGCCCCATGCTACGTGGGACCTCGGGGAGGCTTCCCGACTTCCTTTTCTCACCTCTAAGTTAAAGAGAGCTAGATTAAACATCTGTGGATCTCTTGAAGCAAATTCTAAATTTCTATGACTCCTTTTTGCCTCTTCTGAATTCTAATGCAGTGATTCTGGCTACTGAATATTTCTCACGCCCTCTTTTTCAGTAAGTCTGGCACACTCTGCATTATGACAACTTGACTACAATAAAATAATGCTGGTCTTTTAAGAATAATCAGCAATGACACGGGGAGGGGAAAGGGTAAGCTGGGACGAAGTGAGAGAGTGCCACGGACATATATACACAACCAAATGTAAAACAGATAGCTAGTGGGAAGCAGCCACATAGCACAGGGAGATCAGCTCAGTGCTTTGTGACCACCTAGAGGGGTGGGATAGGGAGGGGGAGAGGGAGGGAGATGCAAGAGGGGGGAGATATGGGGATATATGTATATGTATAGCTGATTCACTTTGTTATACAGCGGAAACTAACACACCATTGTAAAGCAATTACACTCCAATAAAGATGTTTAAAAAAAAAAAAAAAAAAAAAGAAGAATCAGCAAGCCCAGGCTGGTATTAGACTGAGGACCTGCTGACACAGGCCAGGGGTCAGGCTGTCTCCAAACTCACAGGGATTAAGGCCCCCCCACACCGCCCGTCCCAACGCTGAGGACACAGACTGGTCACTGTCCTCGGCGCCAAACAGCTTGCAACCTGACTGCGGGGTCAAAATCAGGGGGAGAAAACAAACAAGAAACAACATGAAGACATAAAATATGACACCAGAAACACAAAACGTAGGGGAGGGAAGTAAAAAATGCAGATCTTTTACAATGTGTGTGAACTAAATGACTACTAGTTTACCACAAGTAGATATAGATCAACATATATGAACTCCATGGTACCCACAAATCAAGAACCTACAATAAACACACAAGAACTAGAAACAAAAAGACACAAGAGTACCACTAAAGAAAATCATCAAAATACAAGGGAAGAAACAGAAAGAAGACATGAACAGAGAAGTACAAAAACTAGCAGAAAACAAGTCATAAAATGGCAGTAAGTACATACCTATCAATAATTACTTCAAATGTCAATGGACTAAATGCTGCAATCAAAAAACACAGGATGGCTGATTGGATAAAAAACCAGAACCACCTATGTGCTGCTTACGAGAAACTTACTTCAGAGCTAATGACCCATACAGACTGAAAGCGAGGGGAAAGAAAAAGGTATTTCATGCAAGCAGAAATGACAAGAAAATGGGGGTGGCAATACTCCTATCAGACAAAATAGACTTTGGAGCAAAGTCTATAACAGAAGACAAAGACGGGCATTATAAAATGATAAAGGGATAAATACAAGAAGAATACTCAATTCATATATATGCACCCTATACATGAGCACCTAACTATATAAACAAATACTAGCAGACATAAAGGGAGGAACTGACAATAACACATTAGTAGTAGAGGACCTAAATCCCACTTACATCCATGGACAGATTAGTAAGTAAATAAATGGATACAGTCTAATTCAAGAGGTTTTTAGTTTAAAAGCATAATACCATAGTATCATCACAACAGAAATACATACCTCCCAATTTCCTAAGGAAGGGGAGATAGAAGAAAAGTTAACATTTTAAAATTCTACCATCGACTAAAATCTGTTTGTATAAATATACATTTCAGTTCTAAAATTAAGGGAGGATTATTCCCCTCTTCAGAAGATGAAGAAAGCGTGGCCCACGGAACACAAGGGTCCCTACCGGAACCCAGCTCCAGAGTCCGTGTCCTAGCACTCCACACCTCCAAGGCTATTTGTTCACAAGAAAACTGAGGCAGAAGGGCTGACTCCCAAGGGCATTCTGAGGTCAATTACACTTGGAAGACATCAAGAAAGTAAATACATCTGAGTGTTAAAAATACTTTATGAGCTCTGGGGCCAAGGCTTGTTACAAGTTATGACTTCTGATGTGCCGTGAAGTGAGTCAGACAGATCTCTTTAAGTACGTCATCAGAACTTGGGGAACCAATGCTCGGGTTAACAAGACAGGAAAATTACAGACTCGGCTGTTACTCTCAGGGAACCTTACCCACCCGTGACAACATTCTTCACCAACCTGAGAGCTAAGCTAACAGCCTCAGTAGGTTATAAGGATAGAGTTTTCTAAGTTGTTTATTAAAAACCAACCAACAGAACACTTGAACTTACTATATTTGACTGCCTTAATATTAACCACAAACAGCTATTCTGCCAACAGTATCCAGTTTTTTAGGGTTTCCTAGAAGCTTGTACAGAAAAATGTTCCTTCCACCCAACCATCCCTGTAACATACAAGCTCTACTCTAGTGGGTGTTTTGCTGTTTCTTCTCCTAATCCTCTGGAGGTTATGTTCCTGTTTTCTCGGCCTACTTCCCAACAATGGCCGTGTATTACCTGTATACTTCCTACCTCCACCAAATCTCTTCCATGCCCATGATGTTGCATCCCGAGAACAGCTTGCTCCCGAATCTCTCTCTCCACCTGGCACCGCTGGCTAGTACTCCGCCACCGAGCTGGCAGCCTAAAGGCATCCCCCCCGCACCACGCCGGCCCCTCCCAAGACACACAGACGAAGCCCGTCTTCTCCTCCGGATGCTCCTTCATCCACAGACCCACATCCATCCAGCTCAAAGCAGGGCGTCATCCTGAAGGCCTCCTCTCCTCAGAAAACTCAGGCTGGTGCTGCTTCCAGATCATCCTCTCTCTTAACATTGCTCCCGCTTTTCTCTCTTCATGGCCACTGGCCCCGACTGAGCTCAGAGACTCGGTCCTTCCGGGGCCACACAAGCCTTCGAAGGGGGACACCTGCTTCTGACCACAATTCCCTCAAATCAACCCTCGATTCTGCTCTCAGAGTAACCGCTCCAGATTGGAGGCCTGGGCTAAACTGAAAGCGTTCTCAATCCCTAGCTTAAAACTCTTTCAGCAGTTTATTAACCGATCATATCAAATATTTCCATCAAAGTACCCCCAGTGGCACAGGAAAACAAATGTGGATCTCTGGGGACACAGGCTGAAGTTACCTGCAAAAAGTTTCCTGCTTTATCTTAACAACACACGTAACGTTGCATCCTGACCCACATTAAAGACACACTTTTTATAAAAAGCTTTTGTTAGGTTACTTATAAAAACGGACACTGTAAGCCAGCTATCCGTAGTCTGACTCACATACCCCTGAGCCTACACTTGAATGTCCCTCAAGGGGTCACTGAGGCGGTTACTTCCGGAACGCCGCCAGGCTCCCCCCCGTGCTCGGAAGCGCGGTCAGCACGTGGCAGGTACCGCTGAGCGTTCTCGCCCTTCCTAAGACTTTACGGCATTTCTCCTTCCTCACCTTTGTAGTTTCTCCCTCCTTTCTCCTTACTCTCTTTTTCTTGTCTTTTTCAATTCCTGATTGAACAAGACAGAATATATACAAACAGATAATCATTTAGGTCTCAAAAGCCATCTATCAAATTATTTATAGAACTAATAAGGCTCTCAGTGTCCTAGTTTTTTTGAATCACCGATACTATAATTCCCATGAAACATATAATTAAGACTCAGTTCACACAGGCACAAAGGGTCAAAACAAACATGTGATGCTGGAGAGACAACCAGGTTTCAGGGCCGGCTCCCACCGTGGCTGGTGCCGTATGACACGCCACCCTAACACAAAGCTCTGAGCGAGCTCACAAGAAATGGGGTCACCAGCAATCTCTGTCAAGTGGGCAGAATCAAGCAACCACGCATTTCAGAACCATGGTCCACAGGCTACCTCGTGAATGGAGATAAGGTAAGAGAGACCACTAATAAAATAGAGAATAACGCCGCTCCCACGAATATGACGCGAGTGAGGGCACAGCTTCCCCTGACAGATCCAACCTGCTGCCACATAAACATATCGGATAATAAGAGGGTCTGGATAGGGACTAACACCCTTTGACTCAGCCTTGGAGCCGAGAGAATGGCCCACAATTAAGCAACCTTCCCAACCAAAACTGCTATAAATCCGGCTTCAGAGAAAAGCCGCCAGTCCCAACACTCAAACCCTAAAACTAGTGAGTAAGCTAGCAGGTCGCAGCATGCAACAGGGTGGCGCTCCGCCCTTAAGCGCCTGAGTGCAGCGCTCCCGAAGAGCCACAGAGGCGATGACTTACCAGGTCACACATCTTTAGGAAAGCCTGGATCAACGGTACAGCCTTCTAATACAATGGTTTTTTTTGAAACAAATGATTATGCTATTATTTTTTAACAAGTAAAACTACTTTATTTTACTTGCTGAGTATAATTACAGGTTAATTACAAATAAAAGTTTTATATCAAATGGCTAGAAATACACAAAACCAATTTATAGCTCACAGAGTAGTCATGTGCTTTAACTTCTCGTTTTAACCTTTATTTCCCTCAGCAATACAGGGTGATCTCCAGGAAACGTCACAGTGGGACATGTGTACAGGATGTTGCCTTTGATTCAAGGGGTCCACAGGGACAAAAAAGCTGGACTTCTCTAAATGTACCTTGTTTTGCAGATGTGACTTCGAAACTGTTAAACAACACTAAATTTTAAAGAAGCAAACCTTCAAAGTCAAAAGGAAAATAAAACAAATAAACCTAAGTGCAAGTCAATGTGGGTATATAATCACATACACAGGAATCGAATATGCGATTTCAAACACAGCACAGATTTCACAAAAGGCTTAAAATGTTTTCGGTATCATACTGTTATTAATAATAGCCCTATTTTGATTTTGGTATTATAACTGATTAATATAATTATGTTGTAAATAATTATTCTGTTGTTCTTAGGAGGAAGAATTTTACCTTGAGAAAAGACACCCAGATTTTCTAAAATCAAAGTAGTAGAAAACCAAGTATTTCCTAAGCTCTGTCCGCTGAACAGGCTTAGAAGCAAAGACTAACCAGTAACAGGGAGCACTGCTAGCAACCAGATACTCATCCCAGCAAAAGGAGCAGGATTCCTCCGAGCAAGAGCCGACTCCTAGGCTGGGGCAGGAGAGCACGAGGTGAGCAGACATCCCAGCCTACAGGGAAGCTCTCAAGATCACTGGGCCATGTCACAGACTCGGGCGCCAGCTGGAAGACAGCCCCGCTGGCTCGAAGCGACCATTCAAGAATCAGCAAGGTCAATAACCGCGACAGATGGACAAACATTGAGAAGCTTTACATCCATGAGCTTATTAAAATTTTACAAACCACTGCTCACCTGCGGATGACACTAAGGTGAGTATTTCTGTCCCACCGCCTCCCACCAAAAACCCTAACCCTGTATCTGTACCTAATCAAGGAAAACAAGAGGAAAAAAGCGGTAAACCGCACAACAGGATGCCATCAGCAAAACCTACAAGACATTCAATCTAGGGTTTTAAAACAAACCAACAGATAAGCAAACTGAGAGGTAAAATACAAGAGAGGAGAGGGGATTTTACAATGAAAGACATAAAAGACAAATTAACCAATTGCAAATGCAATATTTAGGTTTTATTTGTATCCTGACTCAACTAAAGGAATTATCTGAGGCAATCAGGAAGATCTGAACAATGACCAGGTATCTGATGATTTTTAAGGAATCACTGTCAATTCTTTTCTATGTGATAATGGTACTATGGTTTGCTTTATTTTTGTTTTTGCTTTTTTAGAATTGTTACCTTTCAGGAAAATATATCAAAATATTTATGGATGAAATAATGAGAAAGTTGGGATTTGAGTCAAAAATAACACAGTCTGGGAATGAAAGCAATATTTGTAGAAGCAGAGATGAAACATGTGTTAATTATGAAAGCTTGCTTGGTAATAAACACATGGGAAGTTCATTATATCTCTATTATTTTGTATATATTTGACATTTTCCAGAATTAAAAAAAAAAAAAAAAAAAATAAGCCATACTGGGGATAAATACGTAACTAAACGTATTGAAGGCAAAACTGACTTTGCACCAGACACACATGGCACACACTTGCTATGAACAGGCTACATCACCCATTAACTTTACTTATTCAAGGCCTCATGCATATATAAAAAGGATTATTAAATTAATAGACTTTACAACAGATATAACAGAAAAACAATTCAAAGTCTGCACCTGAATCAGGTCGCCCATCTGAGCTCCGAAATTCCTGCATTCTCTTTTCCAGTTTTTGTTGTCTCCGTCGTTTCATAACCACCTCGGGATTAGAAATTGTTCGGGTAAAGCTAGTTTCAGGCATGTCTTTGTAAACCTCAGCAGCCAGTCGAGAATTTTCACTGTAAGGAAAAAACGGCAATCACAAGATTTTTTAAATTTTATATTAGAAACAATTATACTGAAATCATACGAAACTCAAAATGGCAGATGTTATTTGGCTACATAGTTCTGCCATGTACCATTCACCATGTGCTAATTACTACGGATAAAGAATAAACTTCCTCTCAATACAAGCTAAAATACTGAACTAAGCAGAAATTTATAATTACAATTTTATAGTGAGTTTATAGAACTTAATTATTGAGTATTCATTAATAAAGCTAGAAGAAAAATGTATAAATTATACATTTCAGTTATCTCTACCACAGTTATCTTAAAATAGACTAAATGAGGGATACAACATGCCAACCACTAGAAATAAAGGACTGAACATACTTTAGTTTAGTAAAAATCTGTCTTCAAATTACAGTAAATCTTGAAGAACTCAAACAGCCTGATTTTTTAACAACTAAGAGATTTACCACCATTCACTCTCTTGAAGCTAAAGTTTTAAAAGGAAATTGCTCCAAAAGTTCCTATAACGAGTCAACTGTATAGAATGATGAGTTGAAAACTAAATATTTAGGTAAGACTGATATGCTTGACTAAATTTTGATAAATATACTTTAAGGATGCCATTTTTAAAATCATAAAATAATTTCATTAAGTCACTCAAGCTTCGAATCAATCAAGTTAAACTTAACTCATTTTAAGTAGCTCATTTCCTTAACACAAATAATTTATCCCCCTATAAACTAAATAAATAGAACAAACTGTAGCCGAAGTTTTAAACTCTCCTTTTCCTTGATATTTTTCATATATGAACAATCTATGTATACAAGTTCTTTCTCTTGCATAAATACACTAAGTAGAGCCTTACTATGTAATACTGTAGTCAAGAGTTCATGTGCATCCCACAGGCGTCTCTGCCTAACAGATTAATATCTAAATCCATTTTGGATGCACTCTACAATGGGCTCAAATTCCCCTCTAAAATAAACTCCCTTCACCGACAAATGGTTAATATCCTCAAGACACACACAACACTTAGAATCAACCAAAAAATGGAAGAAAGACTTGAAGAGGTCACCGCAGCAGCAGCAGAATATAAACAGTTAATAAACGTGCAGAGCGACATCTACCTTGTTAATGATACAGTAAGCTCGAGTTACTGCAGGTCTCACATGCTGCAGAGACCGCACTCTGCCCTGTTACACTCAGCAGCACTAAGGGTATGGAAACGAGAGGGCACGTGGGCTGTGGAGACCTTTCCAGGGGCTGTCTGGCAACACAAGCATCCCAAGGTGCCTCTGAGCCATTCTTCCAGAACACTTCCTCAGGAAATATTCACCTGAGTCCTCAAAATTGTAAAAACAAGGATATTCACTGGAGTGTCATTTATAATACCAAAAAAACCCTGTAAACTATCCACAAGTACATGAAAAGGGCTGGTTTCATAAATCATGGGAAAACTATATGATAGAATACTGCACAATCATTTAAATTATTTAATACGTATGTTTTTTGGTGAAAAAATATATATTTTGACTATGTGTATTTATGTGAAGTACATGTAATTTTAGTGGAAAAATGTCATGTGAAAAGTTCTGGTTTCAAAAGACTGATTATACTTGTTTAAAAACTCTCTACATAGATATATGAAGCGTACATACTTGTGTTGCATAAACAAACTACGGCTCTCTTTGGGTTCATACGTGACAAGAAACTCCTTTTCCCTTTCTGGCAAATCTACCTACTCTGACTTTCTAAAATAAGCTGTAAACAGAATACTACGCCATCAACTCCAAGGCAAGGAAGAGGCCTAAGAGAAACCACGACAACAGAATGAACTGAACTGAACGCTCACGAGGCCACACCGAGGCCAGGAGGCTCCACGTGAGGAGGAAGGCCAGCTTCTGCTCACGTCTCCTTTCTGTTACAGCGAAACACAGCGGTTTCCCTTATTCCCTCAGCTCCGAGGTCAGAAGCTCAAACCCCTTCAGACAGGTAAAGACACCTGTGATGGGGCTGCTGGGAGAGAATAAGGAAGGGGGGCGGGCGGGGGCTGGAGTGAACCTGATGGTGCATTTGAGCCTGAAAAGCGAACACCAGCTTTTCTCACTGGCCTTGCCAACCTCTGATCAGGTGTAAAGCGTACCCGAGGTGTCTAAGAATCCACTGCTGCCTTAAGGACCAAAACAACAGCAATGAGAGGAAAGGCCAGGCAGAGGTGAAGAGCACCCTGACACCCACGGTCTCCCCAGGAACAGCAGTTCTGCCCATCAGGCCGCATCTTTAGGAAGACCGAGCACCGCGAGGCCGGTTCTGTGAGCAACGCGCGCTGCGCAGTCGGAGCCCCGCCGGCTTCCCTCGACGCCGCGGACCCAGCACGCGCCCAGCGCGCTCCGTTGACACGCACCCTCTTCGGCCTTCACCTGCTAACTCAGTGAGGTCCGCTGCACGAAAAACACTGGGCTTAGAACACAAAGAAACAGGAATATGTCCTAAATTAACTTACGTGTCATCCCCATGGAAAGGTCTATCGTCTCGATCAGACGCCTGCCTCATTGCCTCTTTTTCTCTCTTCTTTTTTTCCTTCTTTTCTTTCTTTGAGAGAGTTCTCTTGAAGTTCTGGATAACACCTTCTTTCTCCTGCTTTTCAGGTCCGTTACTTTGAGCCTTCTGATAAAAGTAACATTATCACTACACTGGCTATGACACAGAATGACATAAAGCTGTCTATGGCTTAGCTAACTTCACCTCACATGCTGCGACCAGAAACAGAACCACTGGAGCCGGGGAAGGTCTGGGCTGAGAAATGCTCTTTGTCTCGATGGGCCGGCAGTTCCGTGAGTGTACTGATCAAAACTTACACATTCAAGATCTCATTTCACCGTGTGTAAATTTTATCTTAATTCAAAACTAATAACCAAGGAAGCAAACACACAAGAAAATCCAAACCCAGTTAGAAAACTGGGGTTGGAATCACACCAGTTTATTTATTATTTTTAATAAATAAAAATCCAAATAATTTACATGAAATAACTTAAATAAAAGGAAACTAATGAAAATATGGAAATAACTAAGTGTTTGAATCATCATCTACTTTAAATATGTCTTCTTTAACTTCAAAAGAAATGTTAAGAGTAGCCCTAATAAACTGGCTTTTATGAAGCAAAGTTATAAGTATTGTGTTTGTGCAAAAACTTCTAATTTCTTTTCCAGATCTTACTTATTTGTTTCCTTATTCTTAATTTATAACTTGGCCTGCCAGCAGATGACACAGAGACAGATTATTTTTTATATGACTTCATAGGTTGGCTGGTAAAGAATCACGGAAAATAAAAGATTATCTTATTGGGAAAGAAAACTGCCCTCTGCTTTGTGAGTGAGCATCTCCGTTTCCCTGCAAGCTACTCCAGCACCCTGCTGTCATCCTGACCCCAGAAGAGTTCTACTACACAGCAAGCAGGGTCTGTGGCCCCGTGAAAAGGTACATCAGCTGAAATCATGGTGCAGAAACAAAATAAAACATGGACACACACACACACACAAAAGTATCCATTCTTGTATCATATGTATTCGCCACAAAGGCAATAAAAGTCCCTGGAGCGCAGGAACAGGAACACACAGGACATGGCACAGACAACGTGAAAACCGCTGCCGAAAGTAAATAATGGTACTTTCCCCTCAGTCTGCTGGGGCCAAAAATTAAATACAAGATTTTTCTCAAAATATTCTTAACCTCTGCATTTGCTATCACTTGTCAATACTGAATTCTAGTGTAAGAGGCCACTTGACTTAAAACAGAATTATAATTATTTTAAAATTGTATCAATATTTCATAGTATTCCACATAAAAAGAACAGTAGCACAGGAATTCCAGACATCCTACTACCTGAGAAAGTTTTAGACTCACTCTATTTCATCATCCAAAGAAACTCAAGAAAGTTTACTAATTTCTAACCTTACACATATAACATGAAAAGGGTCTTAAATATGCCTTATTAAGTTGTATCTAAAAGTTCACATATAAATAGGTTATTAAAGTTTTATTTTCCCTTCTGATTCTTATTAAAACCTATTTTGACTTTATAATTTAGGGAAAAAAACCTGAAGCTGATTTGAACATTAAGCCTCTTAGGAACAAAAGCTTACATAACTCTTCTTTGAAAAGGAAGGAGGTAATATTTTGGATTATTCAGTGAAACAGAGGATGAAGCAGGGAGAAGCTGGGCTACTTTTAAATTATGTTCCAGGACGGGGGTAAAAGGGTAGTTTCGGAAGAGAAGCGAAACAGAGAACGAACCCCTCCGACACGACACGCGGTCAGACACAGGCCAGGCACAGCACGGGCCGAGACTCAAGGCCTCACCTTAGCAGGAATGGCATCGTTCTCATTCTTAAGAACAAATCTGCCCTCTCGATCATCCTTATTCCAATTCAACTGCACAACAAGGGGTTTCTCGTCTATATCCAATCTTCTTTCTTCTTCACAACATGAAAGGAAAAAAAAATAAGCCATGGTTATCTAATGGCACTAGCCAATACAACATTCTGATACACATTAAATTTTATAGACAAAAAATACCTAATTACCTTGATTACTTACTGATAGGCTGAAGTGTAATTCACAATGTGAAGTTAGAGTTTCAATGACTAATTCAGTATTTTGGTGCTACTGTATGTGTACTACCACGTGTCCAATGCCAGACACGGACCAGGCACAGCTTCCTGACAACACTTAGAATCTAACCCAGAAAATAAGAGAAATACACATGGACTAGAAAAAAATATAAGCAGGGCTTTGCCATACGTTTGTTTCTATAAATCAAATTCTCTCACATACAACTGGAAAATACGGAAATAATGCTAGTATCACACAGAAGTTCCACTGATTCATGGGATTTTTCTTCTCATATTAATGTTAAGATGCTGTCACGAAATGGCGCCACCGTCATCAGTCTGGAAGTGATCACTGCACTCTCCCTCCTCCCCCTGTACCTGACTCTCGTCTCCAAATCGCACGCGCCTCGACCCGCACAGCCCCTCCCACCTTGAAGCACCAGCCTTTTCTCTGTCGATGAAGTGCTATGTTAAGTGACTACTCCCTTCCTTATCAGAAACCTAACAAGCCTCATGGCAGCCCACTGAGGGCCCTACACAGCCTGACCACCTACTAGAAGCTGAGAGCTGGCAAAGACTACCCAGGTAAACGCACACAGGATGCACCACAAGGAGGGCAGCAAAGATAGGAAGCAGTGAGACCAGAGGGGGTGGATTACAATGGTACAGGAAGCAAGAGTCAACGGGGCAAACTGAGAAGATGGAGATTTACAGAGGTTTTTAGTAAATATTATAGGTAAACAGCAGTGTTAATGATCAGAATACAGGAGAAACAAATTCCAAGTCATTTTATCAACTGAAAATATGAGAAAAGAGTAATAAATCACATACTGGATCAAGAAGTTTCAAATTCCTGCTGCAAACCAAAATTACCAAGTTGTTCGTGTTGCAGAATTTGCACTAGATCAAAATCCCTCATGGCATATTTTTTAGAGAACCAATCTTAAGAACAATTAAGTCTAAATCATAAAAGTCAAACGAAAGCAAGGCGAGCTGCCCTAAAGCATACGTGCCCAACAACTGCATGCAAATATAATTAGGGCCCCGCCACAGCTTTGTAACGTCAGGTATCTTCTGCCTTACGTTAGAAGAGCAGAACCCTTTTTACCTTTCCAGTTGATCTCACACAAGGAACCCTAACGCAGAGAAGGGATGAGAGTGGCGCTCCCACGGTGCCGGGCCAGCGCTCTGGCTCACACACCAGCCGCGGCGTCCAGCGGCTCACTGAGTAGCACGTTACATTTCCAGGGAAACGAGCTGCACCTGCTGGATGTGGCAGGAGCTGCTGGTCCCCACCAGGTCGCGCACTGTCCCACCAGGGTCACGTCGGGCTTTCCACGGCGCTGTAGAAACAAGCGCTGCCCGCAAACCAATGTGAACAGGAAAGGAGGGCACTGCCCCCGCCCAGGAGCTGGGCAGGACCCAGGAGGCACACGTGCCCCGTCAGGGAGCAACTGTGATTAAGAACGGAATGCAATTTTCAGTTTTCCTTTCATTTGATCTGTACTATTTATTCAAACATCCACCAACCTGTTAAAGCATAAATCCTGATGGACTTGTCTGAATCTATGCAGTAAAATGACCTGTTAGGTATTTCCTTTGGCCTAGGGATGCCACTAAAAAAATTACTGACACACTAAGGGCTCCGTGACCCGAAAGAGATTGAGAACCTGCATGCCAGGGCCTGCTCCTGTCTGAGACCCTGGCGGGGTACGAAGGTGCAGAAGGACACGGCCAGGCTAGCCTAGTGGTCACTACAGGGGCGGGGGGAGACGCGGAACACCTCCTTCTTTACACACCTTCCTTGCGTTTTCATCCCTTACAGTAGTAACATATTTTACTTTTAAATTAAAAACAAATCTAGCAAAGAAAGTTTAAAGAAAAAATGTTCTTTAAAAAAAATCAAACCCATTCCATTTTTAGATCTCAAATCCCAATCTTAGATAGCATTCCAAAGACCTCACTTGGCAGTGTTCAAATGACCCACCGGTGCAGCAAGAAGAGGGCTGAAAGTGAGAAATACTTTCTTCCTCTTTGTAACCTATTTAAAAAGATTCTGAGGTAAAAGGAGAACTCAACCTCAAAAAAACATCCAAAATTGAGACCATCCGCTATTGTGAAATTTAGTTTGGGTATTATTTATGTAGGTGATACCCTAGTAACCTTAAAAGAGTGATAAACAAATACAGCCTACCTAATATAATACTGGTAGCATTTGGTGACATCTGAATTCCACACACTACAAAAATTTTAGCCCAATTTCAAACATACAAAGAAAGCTGTACTTTTGAAGATAAGAAAAATAAATTATGTTCAAACAGGTCTTGTGGCTGAAACTTAAACAGGTATTCAAATTGGGCTTGTACTATATACAATCCTTTGTTTGCTGCATTAACTGGAATTTGTTATTTTTTTTGTTTAAACAGGTGACTCAGTACTTCAAAAGCACTCAAAAACTTTTATAAGTTTCTACATTTCTAATCAGTTCAATTTCAATTGCCATGTGATATATAGGATACTTGCAGAAATTTCAAATCTTAAAACAAGGAGAAATTAATAACTACATAAGAGAGTTTCCTCAAGATACCCTAATTGTTCCCAAAGAATAACGTTACTGTTTCACACTACAAAAATATTACAGCAAGTATGATAAAACACTGGGTTTTACTCATAAAATACTGTACTCATAAAACACTGGGCTATCATTAATTGTAGTATTATAATCTATGCAGAAGAGTTACATGAAATACTTCTCCAAAATTAAGCAGCTTACTGTATCATCAACGTATGTGACAGATCTGCTGGAGAATTTCAATTATGAAATGTTATGCTACTTACCTTTGGAGAAGTGAGCATATGTAAAACTAATCTATTCATTCTAACTCCCAACAAATGCACCTGCTAGGAACTTATGAGAACATTTCGCAGACATACTCAAGTTTTGCCAACCTGTTAACTGCTTCCCCAGCCCCTCCAGAAAAAGAAAGAGGGGGTCAGCAGTAAAGCAGGGCCCCCAGGACAAGTGACTGTGATAGTCTCAAGATGAGCATATATGGCCGACAAGCCCTATCTGTGTCCACTGACCTCCGCTGACGTGCACTTCGTACAGGGAGTACTTGGGTGATGACAACATCCGCATGTCAGGGCGGAATTTCTCCGCGAGCGTTTCCAGCACGTCCTGAGTGGTGGCGGTACTAGACACCCGGATACATTTTGTTGCAAAGTTCCCAGCAGCTTTATCTTGAAAATAAAATCTCATCACTCCATGGAACTCCAAATCCTAAAAGGAAAACAAAATGATACATTTTTGGAAAAACAACATCCTAAAATGATGTCTTCAAATTTAATTATGTGACTTGGGACGAGTTATTTACAATCTGTCTCCTCTTATGCGTCTCAAGTATAAGGTAACGGCTGTAGAGCACCTGACGTCAGAGTCTTCAGCAAGCGCCAGGCACACCCGGACAGGCATCGTTTTATCATGTCTTTATAACAACCCAGTGAAGTAGATACTATGATCAAACCCAATTCTCAAGATTTGGTCATTAAAACTCACGAAGTTTGAGGATCTTGCTCAAGCCGTTATGTAGCAAAGCCAGAATTAAACCCAGATCCACTGAACTTTGAAGTCCATGCCTATCTGTCCCTGAGGTCCCATCCCATCCTGAGATTACAAAGCCTAAATGAAGAAGAGACTGTTCTAGAAGCCAAAGGGAAATGTTAACCCCAATCCCACCAGGAATGTGAATAAAGGGAAACTCAACGTTAGCGGAATGTAATTGTAAGTCATTTGCAATATGAACTACTTGCCCCAAATCAACAGACACAATTTAGATTTTTCTTAAAACCTTACTTCTAGAGAAAAATTCGACAGAGTGTCAACCAAAGACTACTTCAAGGCAGGCTGAAGCCCACGCGACTGTGGAAGGCTCCTTCCCATGGCTTCCTTTTTTTTTCTTTTCAATCAATTACGAGATGGTTATTTAGACCCTTTGCTATCACCATAATAATAAGACTCAGCAGTTCACCTCCCACAGACTGGGAACCATCGCATCAGAGCGAATCCGTTTTTGTTTGGTAGGTTACACTTTACCCAGGGATGCGAGAGGGTGAGGCCCAGGGCTCCTGTGTACCCCGATATTCCCTTGGACGCAGAACAAAGCACAGCTCCCCGCAAACTTCCGAGGAGCACCTGCAACCCCGAGGTTGTGTCCGGCCTCCTGCACCAGAAAGCCTCGGCCGGGGCGCTCCTCAACGCTCGCCTTGCTCTCCCCGCCACGGCCGACACACCAAGTCCCTCCACCTGCAGATGTACCCAGAATCCATCCAACATCTTGCTAAAACCCAGCCAGATGAATCAGTCCGCGCCTTCTTCCCTGCAGGGGCTTTCGCTCTCAGGCGTCAAGGTTTTCCCGCGGGGCTCAGCGACCATCACAGTCAAGCTTCTGTCCATGCCCCACTCCACTAGCCTAACCTTCCCTGAAAATTACGAACTGACAAGTATTTATTTGAAGAAAAGTAAGGCAAATGGAATATTATTGATAGAATGGGGTTAATGGTGTAACCATACGAAAGTCAAACCGGAAAAACGAGACCATAAGGCACGTTTCTAGCCCCGAAGCTTTTACTGTGCTCGCCCAGACCCTGCCCACTGGGCCACCCGCCCGCCCTGTTCCCCCTGCCCCGGGGAGAAACACAGGTAAGTGAGCATGTGTGTCAGAAGAACACCGCTGAACCACAGACTCTGGGATGAAGTAGGGCCACGCTTACGGGGTGAGAGCTGAGAGAGCTTAATGAATTCGGAGTCTTCTTTGTCTGGCTTGGGTCAAGCAGCAAAAAAAATTAGGCTGATATCCTTTAAAAATAAGTATCTCCATCTCGATGTTAGTCTGGCAACCCTAAAAGCCGTAAGTAAGGATGCACGGGAGAGATGCCCCTCAACTGAGAATCTGTACGCAGGTTCGGGTCAACACCAGTGACAGCCAAGGCTCACTCGGCACGCGCTCTGCCCCAGGCACGGCGCTCAACACTCTCTACATGGCTCCCTTGGGCCCAGGGTCCCCCAGGGGCCCAGCCCCGTGAAATCACTCAGGGACCCCCATTCCAGGTTTCACTCCTCCTACCGACCAACCTCCTCCACAGGCCCCAAGGACAGCACTTCAGAAAACAACACTTAGTCTGGAAATCTGGTTACAAACATTTAAGTTTTTATTACGGGAGTCACATTTTTATCCCAGAATTGCGATCCTTTCACCACCGCCGCCCTGAAATCATCTTTACGCTGCCCCTAACAGTCTCCGCTGAAGGCCCACCCTTACACCTCTCTAAATTACCCTCCGTAGCACTCAATCGTTTTGATAACTGGGTCGTTCTAAATACGTCATTTGTGATGAGAATAAAACAGCTAGATACACCTACAGGTCCCAAAAGACACGAAAGCACCAGCTTCCCTGAGAACTGTCAACAAGTAATTCCCAACTACCAGATACTGAAGGAACAGAGGCAGCATCTGTGGCTGAGAGGGACTGCCCACCCCAACTGGGCAAGAACACAAAGGAAAGCACCTAGAATGACCAGATCGAGGCAAGCCTGGAGACAGTCTCCCGTATCCTTGGTCACCCTCATGAAAGTCCCTCACATACAGATTACTACCCTTTATAGGTAAAAAGAAAACTACAAATATTAACCCTCCATTATTAATGTGGTTCAGCTACTGATCTTATATAAAATGTTGAGATAAAAGGTTTTTTTTTAAATAGAGTAAACCCAAGGTTACAGATACAGTTCTCCAGCAAGCAACAGCTGTCTACAGAGAAGTAATAATATTTCTACTGATGTTTTTAAAGAAAAAATTCTCCAGGTCTGTTGAGCCTAAATAAAGCAGTCAATAAAAACTACCTTTGATTTGATTTCATTTGCACTAAATAAGTATTAATAAATAACTATTAATTTAGTTTGCCTGGTGACCTTGACATCACACAGGAACATGTGAGTAGAGTCGTTACCGGGATAGTCCCTTAATAAATTAACACATTAGCATTCTGTTCGATTATTCAGCTAATTTTGGCTGGTGTGAATAAGTCCACAGAATTTTATCAAACCTGAGAAGACTGCTAAAATCAAGTTCCTGAACCTAAAAATTGGGCATGTAGTGACCAAACTAACACACAGTAATAACTGTAACTAATATATATTATGGTCTACCATGTGCCAGATACTGACGGTTCAGCATTTAATTCCCCAAGCTAAGGGTTAGGCACTACCATCATCCCCACTGCACAGGGGAAAAAAGAAAAAGGAGGTCCAGAGAGGCTAAGCACATGAGCTACAATCACACAGCCACCAAGTGGCCGGGCTGCAGGCACCAGAGGAGCCCCGGAAGAAACAAGTGGACAGCTGAGTAACCGAGAGCGAAGGTTCAGAGGGGCTGCAGACCTGGACAGCACGTACTCAGCTGCAGGTGTCCTCACGGCCCCCACTCCCCAGGGGCCCAGCCCGGCGCAGGGGGACACCCGGGGGAGGCACAGCAGGGCAGAGGAGGGCAGGCAGCCCGGCGGAACAGCTGCACCTCTGAGGGAGTCTGCATCACCCACGTGGGCTCGGACGCCCTCAACTATAGAGTGGAAGCGCCAGCAGTGCCTGGGCCCCTTCCTAAGGTGACTTCCTCTCAGCCTCTCCACAGACGGCAGCTCCTCTGAGATGAGGAACTTTCATTCGTAGTTCAGGTCCTCCCTCGGTCTCTAATGCTTCACACATAAAAATCAAAACACATTTGAGTCAAAACTTCCAGCAACAATGTCTGATGCCTCCAGCTGTGGTTGTCTGTTCTCACCTGATCAGAACTCTGAAAAACAAGACTTTACATGTGCAATCAATAGCCAGCTGGAATTCTGATGATGCTGCAGCCGACGCGGCTGTAATTTTATAAAGGCAAGTGTTTCCTTAAAAAGGTTCCTCCCTCCTTAGTGTTGGCTACACCTATTACCCAAGAGA
This sequence comes from Balaenoptera borealis, assembly GCF_965194805.1. Lineage (NCBI taxonomy): Eukaryota > Metazoa > Chordata > Mammalia > Artiodactyla > Balaenopteridae > Balaenoptera > Balaenoptera borealis. Next base: position 1,881,749 of record NC_138873.1, read on the forward strand.
AAACAGCATTTAAAATAAAAGCACTGGGACGCCCCTGGTGGCGCAGTGGTTAAGAATCCGCCTGCCAATGCAGGGGACATGGGTTCAAGCCCTGGCCCGGGAAGATCCCACGTGCCGCGGAGCAACTAAGCCTGTGCGCCACAACTACTGAGCCTGCGCTCTAGAGCCCGCGTGCCACGACTACTGAGCCCGCGAGCCACAACTACTGAAGCCCGCGCACCTAGAGCCCGTGCTCCGCAACAGGAGAAGCCACCGCCATGAGAAGCCCGCGCACCACAGCGAAGAGTAGCCCCCGCTCGCCGCAACTAGAGAAAGCTCGCGCACAGCAACGAAGACGCAACGCAGCTAAGAATAAATAAATAAATAAAAGACTTGACCTTTAAAAAAAAAAAAACTTTAAAATAAAAGCACTGCTGCAGGGCCTCCCGTATCTGGGTGAAGTGCTGCCTGCTGGCAGCGAGTTTTCAGGGCGAAACTTCTGTCTGGAGCTGGCGGGACAGTAATCGACCCCCTCTCGTCACCTGCATATCGCACATCCATCACAACAGATCAGCGCGGAGGGAACGAAAAGACAATGTAACAACCACTTGGTTCCTTTCCTTGATGGTTACTTTTCCTGACAGGAGAACACCTTTCTTTTTTTCCTCAAGGTATACACTCACCTTTACATAAAGTCTTCCCTGAGAAACAAGATGACTGACGATTACTACAACAGAAATGCAACACCGCTTGGGGTTGTGTTAACCACTCTGAAACAAAAGCATTTTCATGTTTATCAGAAAGAATACAACAGACAAAAAAAAGAGAGAGAAGGCTTATTATGAAATTACATACTAAAGTGCCAAAGCAAGGAACCAAGAGTTAAAGATGAAGACTTGCTTTTAAATATTTTATCAATATCTCATTAGTTAATGACATTGATAATCAATCGGCCTTCTTATGCAAACAAGCAGAAACTCACCAGAGCAACCGCAAACCTCCTTTGGCTCAAGCTAATCAGAACTACTTGCTCTAAAGCTTCAACAGGGCAACCGGGCTCCACTCACGTTTCTCCTCCCCACTTTCAGCAGTTATTTGAAATCCATGTCTTAGCCTGTAGCACAACAATGCTACCTGCAAACGGGTAATCAGCTTCCCAACCCCCATGGAGGGCACAGACACCGACAGGACCACCGCGTTATCACACACACACTATTCCCAGGGCTGGTGCCTCCAAGACAGGGGCAAAATGTTAGAAAAGATACAGCCGTGCCTTCAAAACACACATCACTGTACATAAACCATCAACAGCACGGCGGCCACCTGACTCACGTTGTTAAAAACAGGAATAACACTTGAATGTCAACAGGTTAGGTAGAGAATGGAAGAAATACTTGAATATGGGTTTCTGCAATCTTACTTGTATAAACACTACCTTTTAAACTTGTATGAACTATTTTTTAAACCAGTACTTCAAGAATACTTTTTAAAATTACATGCATTTCATTACCTAAAACTTTTGCAAGACAAATACTCCTGAAAGCTTAAAAGAACTATCTGGAAAGTACCTTCACCCACCTCTGCCCACGGCAATCATTTCTGTTTCACCACCCGGCCTCCGCAAGGCCCTGTCCCTGTGTGACATACACTGGCCGGCAGGCACACCTCACTGCACTGCACTTCACAGATACTGCAGTTTTTACAAATTGAAGGTCTGCGGCAACCCTGCGTTGTCAGATGATGAATGGTTAGCATTTTTTAGCAATAAAGTCTTCTTTAATGAAGGTATGTACATTGTTTTTTCAGACATAATGCTACTGTGCACTTAACAGACTACAGGATCATGTAAACATAACTTTTATATGCAACCGGAAACCAACACAAATCCGTGTGCCTCGCTTTACTGCGGCATCTGGAACGGAACGCACCGTGTCTGCAGCGGGCCTGAGCCGTCATCTGAGAGCAGCTGCTCTGACCCAGCAATCCTCACCCAGGAACAGTTTATACCTGCACACGTCTAACTGGTCTTTATAATAAAATGATTTCAGTACATCTTTCTGTCTGAAAATAAAGGCAGAATCTCTAACACATCACAATGCACACCTGCTGGATGTGAGCCAACTACTGTTCTCCTAACATCTTGAGACTAGTTTACCAAAGCTGAGGAAGACCAGGTTCACTGAAAATGGGAAAAAGTCATCTTTCAGGATAAGAGTAAAAGTTTTCTGGACTAAAAAACTGATCGAAAACACACACGTCCCACAGAGAGAACACACGCAGATTGCCACTTTTAGGAACTCTAACAAAAATCCATCCAGTATCCAACCACGTCAACATTATAAATAAGACAATCCTCTGCCAGAAAACACAGGCTGCCATGAAAACCAATCAGCCAGCGTGTTTTTTTTTAAAGGCCACAGTAATCACTACCAACATTATCTACTTAACAACTGCCTGCTCACAGTACAAGACCACGAGCCATGAAGTCTCCTGCTTCCAAGGCAAGTTCCATCTGTGCTTCCCTGTGAGACACCGATGGACCCGGAACTCTACCCGCCCTCAGTCACCATTATAACGGGATCAAAAAGTCAACGTCTTCCCCACGGTCCTCTTAGAATTTTTAATCTGTATTTGAATACCTACCACACAACATACATTGGGGAAGCGAAAGATATGACGACTTAAAGAACACATTAAACCCACAGGACCAAAGAGCAATAATCATAAATGTGATTAAAGACCATTTTTATTTCTCCTGTAACCTTTAAGTACTGCACTTGTACAAATGTAAAGTGCAACACAGAGGTAAACAAAACAACCCTCAAAGCCACCTCTCTAGTCGGGGGTCTACCCGACTTTGCCATGGATCCTTCAGCAGTCTGGTGAAGCCTATGCAACTGTTCTCAGAATAAAAATGTCAAATGCATAAAATAAAATACAAAGGATTGCAAAGTGAACAATTACATTAAAATACAATTATTAAAATATTTTAAAAACCTGTGACATAGTAATATGAGTGTTCTTTATTAACATTAAATAAGGCCTAGAGCTTACTTTATGCATTTAAAAATTTACAATGCCAATTTTGAAGTAGATATGAGTATAAACTCCTAAATGAAGAAAATGCTAAATTTCAGTTAGAGGCTAATAAAATTTACTGAAAATTCAGATGTACTTATTTTCTCATCCACGCTGAAAGATCCCATGGGATGTATTCATAGACCTCAAGCTCAGAACGCCCCGGAACAACTCCAGTGATGACAAACGCGCCATCTAGCCAAGCAACGGATGCTTTCTCTGTGCAGCTCGACAGCTATAAAGTACCGCCTTATACAAAAGCAAGATCCATCTCACGTCGCTTTGCCAACTGCTTAACTTTGCCTGTTGGTATCATTTAGACCTGTACTCAACCCGTGGTTTACGAACGATCACCGTTTCCATTCGCTGATGACGTGAAGCAGGGCAGAGTACATTTCCCAGGCACCACGCGCTCGGGCGAGGAGGCTTCAGCTCCAGGCGTGCCCCTGTGCACGCCCTGGGCTCCTAGGAAAAAGGCAGTCCTTTCTCACTACCGGTCACGGTAAATGGGTTCACATGGAGAAAAGGGCTTCTGACGTTTGGGGCTGGATGGATTCCTCGCTGTGGGAGCTGTGCTGTGCTCTGCGGGCTGCCTAGAACATGCCTGGCCTCTATCTACCGGATGCCGGCAGCACCCACCCACCCAGCTGTGACGACCAAAAATGTCTCCAGATACCTGCACAGACTCCCCAGGGGACAAAACTGTCCCGGTGGGGACCCATGACTCAGAATAAGCCTGGAACCTCTTCCACATCGCATTCTAATTCCCACTCATCCAAGTGTTCTCTTTCCTGGGACGTAATCCCAGATCCACTTACTACTGTGTTCACTTCTCTCCTGAACACATTCATGTTCTACCCTCCGAGCCTCAAATAGTTTCCAGACTTGATCACAGAACTCCAGGTGTGTCTAACCAGCTGCAAATATACTGCTAATTCTAATACCATACCTGTAATGAATGCAATTTAAGATGACATTAGCTTGTTGGAGACCACCTAATAACTGCTGTTTCACATGAGGTTCCAGTAAAATGACAAGTCTTGAGTCACTGCCCCATTAGTCCACCCAGTAACCTTTCCCCAGCTTCGCACTAATCTGTTAAACAACAGCCTTTGGGTAAAACTAATCACCTGGTTCCTAATTCTTCTCACTGTACTTAGATCCAGCCCTTAAACAGAAGAACAGGATGAAAGACATTGTTGAATTCCTTGATAAAAGTCCAGACACATCATGACTAATGCATTTCCTTGATCTACAAATCTGGCAGCCCTACTCTCTCTCTCTCACTCAGGCACACACACAAAATGACATCACTGTACCCACTGAGCCACGCCGGTTCCTGTGAATGGGATTACAAAGCTTTCCAACCCCAGGATTCAGCTTCCTTTTCAGTCTTACCATAATCATAGAGAGCATTCCTATGAATAGTTTAAGTTCATCTCTACAGTGTTAGTATAAATAGTTTACACATTGCTTTTAAAACTTGTGTAATAAATAAACATCTTTATGGAAACCCACACGTTAAAAATTATAGATGTCATCATAAAGCAATTTAAGAAATGTTAATAAACTTGTCTACATAAAAATAAACTTGATGGGACTTCCCTGGTGGCACAGTAGTTAAGAATCCGCCTGCCAATGCAGGGGACACAGGTTCGAGCCCTGGTCCAGGAAGATTCCCACATGCCGTGGAGCAACTAAGCCCGTGCACCACAACTACTGAGCCTGCGCTCTGGAGCCCGCGAGCCACAACCACTGAAGCCCACACGCCACAACTACTGAAGCCCGCGCGCCTAGAGCCCGTGCTCCACAAGAGAAGCCACCGCAATGAGAAGCCCGCGCACTGCAACGAAGAGTAGCCCCCGCTCACCTCAACTAGAGAAAGCCCGCACACAGCAACAAAGACCCAACGCAGCCAAAAATAAAAATAAATTTTAAAAAAACCCAACAACTTGAATTTGGCAAAAAAAAAAAAAAGGGCACACAATAAGTGAAGTCCGAAGACCAGTGACACACTGGGGAAAAAGCATTTCAAACTTACATGACAGAAAGAAATATAATGTAATATATAAAAAGTCTCTAAAATTTGAGAAGACAAAAAAAAAACAGCCCATTTTAAAATGGGCAAAAAATGCCTCAACAGGTAGTTCACAAAGAAGTGAATATGACTCAAATATAAAAAAGGATGAACCACCTCATTAATGATAAAACAACTTCAATACTTTAAAATAAGATAATAAGATGCCATTTCTCAATCAAATTGGTAAAAATCTGAAAGTTTGACAACATCCTCTATTTGTGGGGCTGGCAAAACAAGGTACACCAAGGAGCAGAACTGTGGCAATATTTGGCAAAATGAGATACACATGTACCTTTTGACACAGCAATTCTACTTTTGTGGATCTATCCCAAAGATACATTAGCAAAGTTATTCATTGTAGCACCATTTATAACAGCAAAAGTTTGGAAATGATGCAGCAAGGTATGCTGGTTGAATAAACTCTGGTCCCTTCATATAATGGAATAAAATGGTGCCACTGCAAGAAATGAGGAAACTCTTCACACTGTGACATGGCACAGAGCACAAATACACAGTTAAGTGAAAAAAGCAAGGAACAAAACAGTATACATGGTATGCATCTTTTATGTGAAAGGACAAGAAACACACTCACACAAACATACACATACACACACACACACACACAACCTGATCATATCTGCAGAAAGAAACCTTCCCTAAAGTGGATAAACCAAAATGTAATAAAAGATGGAAGCAAAGCCTTTCTAAATCCACTTTATTACATAGCTTCAACTCTGGACCCATTTAATTATTTTAAATGATAAAAATTAAAATTTAAACAAAAAGTAAACACTAAAAATTTAAAACAAACAGAAATGAATGTCTAACTATATATGAAGTTGGTCACACTGCCATACAGAAAAAAAAGACTGATTTTCAAGTGATCTTAGAAAAGTGTTTTGACTTTACATTCCTAGTAGACTCTATCCTGAGGATAATTATTTTGCGAAAAAATGTTAATCTTTATTCAGAAGCCCTATTGTTAGTAATAATATTAGTATCATTATGTCTAATACAATAACTACATGATAGAATGAAGCAAACGAGTCCTGTGTTAATATAGTTACAAACACACAATTTTCAATGTAAGAGAAGAGAGACTTTTAAAAATCAAAGTAATTACATACAAACCCAGTAGGGCCAAATTCGAACTGGAAACATCAGTAGAAACTCATGGATTATTTTTCCCCACAGAAAAGTATCTTCTAGCTCTTGCCACTGAAACGGTCATGAAGCAAAAGACATGCTGTAAAAATAAGCATCTCTGGCACCTAGATTGTCGTCTCTAAATACTATTCTCCACTAAAATGAACCCAGGTTCCTTGGAGAAATGGTTTAATCCAGGTATAGGTCACAAAATGGACAAGATGAGTTTGGGACACCTTGTTATGCCATAAAACAAGGAAGTTCTCAAAAAAAAAAAAAAAAAAAACCCTCTAGCCAAACAAAAGGTGCACCTGGCCAAATTTGGACAATCTGAATACCAGCAAGAATAATGGCTGCAACTGACAGAGACACAGAATCCATGAAAATCCTCAAGTTTATAATGACAGTAAAGAGAAATGAGAAAACCCAAACAAAACCACAATCACTGTTACCACTGCAGGTGACAAGGGCACCAACTCCTAAGTCGGATAATAAGCAGTTAAAGTCAAAGAATTAATCATTCCTTTTGCCTTCCTGCAGCTTAAAGGAGGAAGATGTGTTTCTGTTTTTTAAAGAATTCCAGCCAATAAGTGTGAAAGAAATGACAGAATTCCAAAGTCACCATTTTTTAACCCTTACTTGATTTAGGCGAAGACTGGCACTGGCCAAGCCAAGGACAGAAAGGCTGAGGGGACCTGGCACTGCGGGTGCAGAGGTGCAGGCTGTCCCAGTTCCTCCTCCGCTACCAGGACGGGGCCCAGGGCACACATGGCACTGCTTACGAGGCCCTGCTGGATCCCGTCCCGGCTTTGAAGCTACAGAAACAAGTCACACTCCACCGCCCACCCTTGGAAAAAAGAAAGGGCCAGTCCAGAACAGGGACGTCCTACAGGAAAATTAAGCACCGTTTTTCTCAGCAAGTCTGACGTGAAATAAAAATGGGGGTGCGAGAGGGGTTAGAATGCTCTAGATTAAAAGAAACATAAGAGAACTAAATATAACGTGTGGACCCTGTTTGGATCCTGATTCAAATAAATTAACTGTAAAAACACATTTTCGAGGGAGACAGGGAAATCTGAGTATGGGCTAGATATTAGATAATAAGGAATTATGGTTAACTTTGGTGATAGGACTACTGTATTTATAGTTAAATTTTTTTGAGATGTACACTGAAGTAGAAGAGAAATAATGTTAGTTTTTAGGATTTGCTTTAAAACACTTCAGCTAAAAACAACAACATAAAATAATGAACTAAGAATGACAAAATTTTGAAAATTCTGAAGTCTGGGGGGGTGGATATAAGTGAGTTGTATCTATGTTTGAAATTTTTCCTATTAAAAATATGAAAATAAGTTATAAATACAAACTAAATAGTATTAAATACAAACCTGTTTTCATAAAAAGAGACTCTGGGAAAAAATTCAAAGAAATCTGGATTAACCACGTCCCTGAACTCAACCTCAATATTATAATATCCAAAAGAAAATCCAGAAAGATAAATGAGGAAATTCTCTTTTAAAACCTGCTTCTTATATCTGCACTGAGTCTTAAGTATGTGAAATATTAAAAAGAAGTTTCTAAATCTGAACAAGGGTAATGCACCATACAAATTATATACAGAAACTGGTAGACTATCATTTACTGTATTTACAGTAACTTTCATATCAAAGTAAATACTCAAACTATGACAACTGATTCAAAGAAGCTTCCTATAATCAAAATGCTTCCATCTGAATCTTTTTAACATACTAAAAATTGAATTCACAGTACTCAACCTATTTTGATTAAAAAAAAAAACCCTCAAGCAACTTACGTAAATTAAAAATATCTTCAAATCTCTACTGTAGTATATGCTGCATTAGTAAACAATACATTTTGAAACACAGGCAGTTTTTTGAGTCCTTCCATATCTTATATAAGACACTTGAAAGGGGGTTGGAACAAGGTAGAAAGCACAAATTAGAAACAAAATAATTTTTGGATAGAGGGTGCAAAAGCAGTGACATGAACATTACTGCCTTCTAGTTGGGATTTATAAAGAAAACAAAAGACTTTGTTTTGGTACAAGTGTCTGACATTCTCTCCCCTGCTATGATGAGGGATCCTGAACTGCATATTTGGTGCCAACCAGTACCTCCTGATTGTACTTCCTGTTTCACTCTTCATTATCAAATGACCACAGCAGATTGGAATGTCGCTTGGTACCCGGCAAGAGAAAAACAAAAAGGTAACCTGCATAAATCAGTGCAGAGACTTTGGAAAGGAACCATATTGTTTACGAGTACTTTTTTTTTTTAATTTATTTTTTTTATACAGCAGGTTCTCATTAGTTATCCATTTTATACATATAAGTGTATGTATGTCAATCCCAATCTCCCAATTCATCCCACCACCACCACTTTCCCCCCTTGGTGTCCATATGTTTGTTCTCTACATCTGTGTCTCTATTTCTGCCCTGCAAACCAGTTCATCTGTACCATTTTTCTAGGTTCCACATATATGCGTTAATATATGATATTTGTTTTTCTTTTTCTGACTTACTTCTCTCTGTATGACAGTCTCTAGATCCAACCACGTCTCTACAAATGACCCAATTTCATTCCTCTTCATGGCTGAGTATTATTCCATTGTATATATGTACCACAACTTCTTTATCCATTCGTCTGTCGATGGGCATTTAGATTGTTTCCATGTCCTGGCTATTGTAAATAGTGCTGCAATGAACATTGGGGTGCATGTGCCTTTTTGAATTATGGTTTTCTCAGGGTATATGCCCAGTAGTGGGATTGCTGGGTTATATGGTAATTCTATGTTTAGTTTTTTATGGAACCTCCATACTGTTCTCCATAGTGGCTGTATCAATTTACATTCCCACCAACAGTGCAAGAGGGTTCCCTTTTCTCCACACCCTCTCCAGCGTTTCTTGTTTGTAGATTTTCTGATGATGCCCATTCTAACTGGTGTGAGGTGATACTCACTGTAGTTCTGATTTGCATTTCTCTAATAATTAGTGATGTTGAGCAGCTTTTCATGTGCTTCTTGGCCATCTGTATATCTTCTTTGGAGAAATGTCTATTTAGGTGTTCTGCCCATTTTTCATCTTGTTTGTAGTTTCCTGTGCTGTGCAAAAGCTTTTAAGTTTCATTAGGTCCCATTTGTTTACTTTTGCTTTTATTTCCATTACTCTAGGAGATGGATCAAAAAAAATCTTGCTGTGATTTATGTCATAGAGCGTTCTTCCTATGTTTTCCTCTAAGAGTTTTAGTGTCTGGTCTTACATTTAAGTCTCTAATCCATTTTGAGTTTATTTTTGTATGGTGTTAGGGAGTGTTCTAATTTCATTCTTTCACATGTAGCTGTCCAGTTTTCCCAGCACCACTTATTAAAGAGACTGTCTTTTCTCCATTGTATATCCTTGCCTTCTTTGTCATAGATTAGTTGACCATAGGTGCATGGGTTTATCTCTGGGCTTTCTATCTTGTTCCATTGATCTCTGTTTCTGTTTTTGTGCCAGTACCATATTGTCTTGATTACTAAAGCTTTGTAGTATAGTCTGAAGTCAGGGAGTCTGATTCCTCCAGCTCCGTTTTTTTCCCTCAAGACTGCTTTGGCTATTCGGGGTCTTTTGTGTCTCCATACAAATTTTAAGATTTCTTGTTCTAGTTCTGTGAAAAATGCCATTGGTAATTTGATAGGGATTGCACTGAATCTGTAGATTGCTTTGGGTAGTATAGTCATTTTTGCAATATTGATTCTTCCAATCCAAGAACATGGTATATCTCTCCATCTGTTTGTATCATCTTTAATTTCTTTCATCAGTGTCTTACAGTTTTCCGCATACAGGTCTTTTGTCTCCCTAGGTAGGCTTATTCCTAGGTATTTTATTCTTTTTATTGCAATGGTAAATGGAAGTGTTTCCTTAATTTCTCTTTCAGATTGTTCATCATTAGTGTATAGGAATGCAAGCGATTTCTGTGCATTAATTTTGTATCCTGCAACTTTACCAAATTCATTGATTAGCTCTAGTAGTTTCCTGGTGGCACCTTTAGGATTCTCTATGTATAGTATCATGTCATCTGCAAACGGTGACAGTTTTACTTCTTCTTTTCCAATTTGTATTCCTTTTCTTTCTTTTTCTTCTCTGATTGCCATGGCTAGGACTTCCAAAACTATGTTGGATAATAGTGGTGAAAGTAGACATCCTTGTCTTGTTCTTGATCTCAGAGGAAATGCATTCAGCTTTTCACCATTGAGAAGGAAGTTTGCTGTGGTTTGTCATATATGGCCTTTATTATGTTGAGGTAGGTTCCCTCTATGTCCACTTTCTGGAGAGTTTTTATCATAAATGGGGTGTTGAATTTTGTCAAAAGCTTTTTCTGCATCTATTGAGATGATCATATGGTTTTTCTTCTTCAATTTGTTAATATGGTGTATCACATTGATTGATTTGTGTATACTGAAGAATCTTGCATCCCTGGGATAAATCCCACTTGATCATGGTGTATGATCCTTTTAATGTGTTGTTGGATTCTGTTTGCTAGTATTTTGTTGAGGATTTTTGCTTCTATATTCATGAGTGATATTGGTCTGTAATTTTCTTTTTTTGTAGTATCTTTGTCTGGTTTTGGTATCAGGGTGATGGTGGCCTCACAGAATGAGTTTGGGAGTGTTCCTTCCTCTGCAATTTTTTGGAAGAGTTTGAGAAGGATGGGTGTTAGCTCTTCTCTAAACGTTTGATAGAATTCACCTGTGAAGCCATCTGGTCCTGGACTTTTGTTTGTTGGAAGATTTTTAATCACAGTTTCAATTTCATTACTTGTGATTGGTCTGTTCATATTTTCCATTTCTTCCTGGTTCAGTCTCAGAAGGTTATACCTTTCTAAGAATTTGTCCATTTCTTCCAGGTTGTCCATTTTATTGGCATAGAGTTGCTTGTAGCAGTCTCTTAGGATGCTTTTTATTTCTGCAGTGTCTGTTGTAACTTCTCCTTTTTCATTTCTAATTTTACTGATTTGAGTCCTCTCCCTGTTTTTCTTGATGAGTCTGGCTAATGTTTTATCAATTTTGTTTATCTTCTCAAAGAACCAGCTTTTAGTCTTATTGATCTTTGCTACTGTTCTCTTTGCTTCTATTTCATTTATTTCTGCTCTGATCTTTATGATTTCTTTCCTTCTACTAACTTTGGGTTTTGTTTGTTCTTCTTTCTCTAGTTCCTTTAGGTGTAAGGTTAAATTGTTTGAGATGTTTGTTGTTTCTTGAGGTAGGATTGTATTGCTATAAACTTCTCTCTTACAACTGCTTTTGCTGCGTCCCATAGGTTTTGGATCGTTGTGCTTTCACTGTCATCGTCTCTAGATATTTTTTGATTTCCTCTTTGATTTCTTCAGTGATCTCTTGGTTATTTAGTAACATATTGTTTAGCCTCCATGTGTTTGTGTTTTTTATGTTTTTTTCCCTGTAATTGATTTCTAATCTCATAGCATTGTGGTCAGAAAAGATGCTTGAAATGATTTCAATTTTCTTAAATTTACTGACGCTTACTTGATTTGTGACCCAAGATGTGATCTATCCTGGAGAATGTTCCATGCGCACTTGAGAAGAAAATGTAGTCTGCTGTTTTTGGATGGAATGTCCTATAAATATCAATTAAATCTATCTGGTCTATTGTGCCATTTAAAGCTTGCGTTTCCTTATTAGTTTTCTGTTTGGATGATCTGTCCATTGGTGTGAGGTGTTAAAGTCCCCCACTATTATTGTGTTACTGTTGATTTGCTCTTTTAGAGCTGTTAGCAGTTGCCTTATGTATTGAGGTGCTCCTATGTTCGGTGCATATATATTTATAATTGTTATATCTTCTTGGATTGATCCCTTGATCATAATGTAGTGTCCTTCCTTGTCTCTTGTAACATTCTGTATTTTAAAGTCTATTTTATCTGATATGAGTATTGCTACTCCAGCTTTCTTTTGATTTCCATTTGCATGGAATATCTTCTTCCATCCCCTCACTTGCAGTCTGTATGTGTCCCTAGGTCTGAAGTGCGTGTCTTGTAGACAGCATATACATGGGTCTTGTTTTTGTATCCATTCAGCGAGCCTGTGTCTTTTGGTTGGAGCATTTAATCCATTCACATTTAAGGTAACTATCGATATGTATGTTCCTGTTACCATTTTCGTAATTATTTTGGATTTGTTTTTGTAGGTCCTTTTCTTCTCTTGTGTTTTCCACTTAGAGAAGTTCCTTTAGTATTTGTTGTAGAGCTGGTTTGGTGGTGATGAATTCTCTTAGCTTTTGCTTGTCTGTAAAGCTTTTGACTTCTCCATCGAATCTCAATGAGATCCTTGCCAGGTAGAGTAATCTTGGTTGTAGGTTCTTCCCTTTCATCACTTTAAATATGTCATGCCACTCCCTTCTGGCTTGCAGAGTTTCTGCTGAGACATCAGCTGTTAACCTTATGGGGATTCCCTTGTATGTTATTTGTCGTTTTTCCCTTGCTGCTTTCAATAATTTTTCCTTGTCTTTAGTTTTTGCCACTTTGATTACTGTGTGTCTTGGCGTGTTTCTCCTTGGGCTTGTCCTGTATGGGACTCGCTGCGCTTCCAGGACTTGGGTGGCTATTTCCTTTCCCATGTTAGGGAAGTTTTCGACTATCATCTCTTCAAATATTTTCTCGGGTCCTTTCTCTCTCTTCTCCTTCTGGGACCCCTATAATGCGAACGCTGTTGCGTTCAATGTTGTCCCAGAGGTCTCTTAGGCTGTCTTCATTTCTTTTCATTCTTTTTTCTTTATTCTGTTCCGCAGCAGTGAATTCTACGATTCTGTCTTCCAGGTCACTTATCCATTCATCTGCCTCAGTCATTCTGCTATTGATTCTTTCTAGTGTATTTTTCATTTCAGTTACTGTATTTCATCTCTGTTTGTTCTTTAATTCTTCTAGGTCTTTGTTAAACATTTCTTGCATCTTCTCGATCTTTGCCTCCATTCTTTTTCTGAGGTCCTGGATCATCTTCATTATCATCATTCTGAATTCTTTTTCTGGAAGGTTGCCTATCTCCAGTTCATTTAGTTGTTTTTCTGGGGTTTTATCTTGTTCCTACATCTGGTACATAGCCCTCTCCCTTTTCATCTCGTCTGTCTTCCTGTGAATGTGGTTTTAGTTCCATAGGCTGCAGGATTGTAGTTCTTCTTGCTTCTGCTGTTTGCCCTCTGGTAGATGAGGCTATCTAAGAGGCTTGTGCAAGTTTCCTGAAGGGAGGGACTGGTGGTGGGTAGAGCTGGGTGTTGCTCTGGTGGGCAGAGCTCAGTAAAACTTTAATCTGCTTGTCTGCTGATGGTGGGGCTGGGTTCCCTCCCTGTTGGTTGTTTGGCCTAAGGCGACCCAACACTGGAGCCTACCTGGGCTCTTTGTTGGGCCTAATGGCGGACTCTGGGAGGGCTCACGCCAAGGAGTACTTCCCAGAACTTCTGCTGCCAGTGTCCTTGTCCTCACAGTGAGACACAGCCACCCCCTGCCTCTGCAGGAGACCCTCCAACACTAGCAGGTAGGTCTGGTTCAGTCTCCCCCAGGGTCACTGCTCCTTCCCCCGGGTCCCGATGCGCACACTCCTTTGTGTGTGCCCTCCAAGAGTGGAGTCTCTGTTTCCCCCAGTCCTGCCGAAGTCCTGCAATCAATTCCCACTAGGCTTAAAAGTCTGATTCTCTATGAATTCCTCCTCCTGTTGCCAGACCCCCAGGTTGGGAACCCTGACGTGGGGCTCAGAACCTTCACTCCAGTGGGTGGACTTCTGTGGTATAAGTGTTCTCCAGTTTCTGAGTCACCCACCCAGCAGTAATGGGATTTGATTTTATTATGATTGCGCCCCTCCTACCGCCTCATTGTGGCTTCTCCTTTGTCTTTGGATGTGGGGTATCTTTTTTGGTGAATTCCAGTGTCTTCCTGTCGATGACTGTTCAGCAGTTAGTTGTGATTCTGGTGCTCTCTCAAGAGGGAGTGAGCGCACGTCCTTCTCCTCTGCCATCTTGAACCAATCTCTGAACTCCTGTTGAAGGCAGAGACTAGGAGGACTTTTAACAGCACTAATCTAGCAAAGGAACTTAGAAGGGCAAAGTGACACTGATGAGAATAGCTCACTGTTCAACTGAGGAGTTTTCTTAACATAATTGCAAATGAGAATTTTCATGAAAAGAAGCAATCACTGAAGTCAATTCTCATTCTGCTCACCAAAATAACACTTTCAATTTCTATTCCAAAACTGTCCACAATGAAAATAAATATTCCAAATATGTGGGATATTTAACTATAACACATATATGAATATACTAAAAACAAGTACATTCTGGAATAAATTCTTTAGATAATTAATGGACTATGTTGTAGGCATGAACTCAAAGACAAAGACACAGATATGAAAAAAAAGTGTCAGCTTCTGTGAAATGAAAGCCTCAAAAACCACTGATTCTATTTTTATATATAAAGTTATACTATATCTTTTGAAGAAGATATTACCATTTCTAGACAAAATCAGAAACAGTAACAAATAAGAATTCTTTTCAATCTAAAATATGGAATACAGAATCAACCTAAAACATACAATGGGGCCCCACAAATAACCTCAACTGATATAAGGCTAAGCAAACAGATCTGAGTTTCTGTCCTGAGATGAACAAGGAGGATGGTCTGCTGGAGCAAAGAAAGCAAAACATGGAAAGGAAGAAAAATCCAAATAATAATGATGATAGAACAATACAAATAGAAGAGCACCTGACACATGTAGGTATGCACCCTAAAAGAGTCTCCTTGGTTCAGAAGTAAAGTAGCTACCTTGAACTAAGTGCTTTCTTTACATCATCTACTTCAATTCTAACAGCAACCCTATGAGGTGGGTGCCATTATCTTCCTGTCTTACAGATCCTCATCTGAGCCTTAGAAAAACTAAGGCACTTGACCATGATCACACAGCTAATACCAACGGGTCAGAATTCTTACTCAGGAAAATCTCAAACAAGAGGCCATACTTCTAACCACCATGTGAAGCTATCTCTGACCTTGTTGTATAAAAGAAGGTTGTAACCCTCCCCACTTCCAGCCACATGCAGACTAAACAATCGGTAAGCATCCCACTACACGACAGAAACACAAATGTGTCAGCATTTTCTGACACACACTGAGTTTATAAAAGAGAAGTCCAAAAGGGAAGGCCAGAAACACCAGCACTGAAGCACTGGGCTATAATGGGGGTGGAGGGTCGGGGGAGTCCCATATTGCAAAGAAATTCTAGTTAGACTAAATACCTGAATGTACAAAGTTGAACTGTAAAACGTTCAGAATAGAACATGGAGCATATTCATCAAACAAGAGGGAAAAGGTCTAATGAAAGTTTAAGGAAAAGACTGATGAACCCAACTACATTTTAAAGTTTTTAAGTCTATGTGATAAGACATTGTAAAAAATAAAAAACTATAAACAAAAATATATTTGCAAAATATATAATGTACAAAAGATTAGTATTCAGAATTTATAAAGATTTCCTACAAATCAAGTAGAAAAATACAAACAGCTCACTGAAAAAGAACAAAATATATATAAATAGGTAATTCAAAGAGAAAATCAGAATGACCACAGACATAAGAAAACATGTTCACTCACTGAAATCAGGTTAATGTAAGTAATAACTATTATTTCATATATTCCAGCTTACAAAAAAATTTGAATATACTGAGAACGTGAGAAATTCTGAGGTCTGGAATGTAAACTGGTATAACCATCTCAAAGACCAATTTGGCAGAACCTGGTAAATTAGAAACTGTGTATGGCTTCTGACCGGGAAATTACACCTCTAGATATCCTCCTAAACACTGTCATTAGCACAGAAGGAAACACGGACAAGGGGGTTCTGTAAATCCTCCTTTGTAACACGGACAGCTATGAACAACCTGATCGTCCCTAGACAGGAGCAGAGACAAGGGACAGAGGAATACTACACAACAGTTCAAACACACCAACGACTCTCTCCGGTCCTCAGGTCAGTAGTTATCTCTGGAGGCCGAAAGGGAGAAGGAACTATAACTACTAAGTCCTTGAATCTGAGCCTCATTCAACTGGAAGAGACGGAGGTAATAATAATAATACATCCCTTGTTGATTTGGGAATTAAACGGAGGAACAGATTGGCTGTGCATCTAAACCACTGCGCGGCGTGTAATATGTCAGAGGCGTGGCCGTGACAGTCACTCATACAGGAGATGGGCCGGGAGGAGCGCGTGACCCCCCCAAAGCGCTACCCCCACGACAGAGGACCCCCCAGGATGCCAATTGTGGTAGAACCATGAGTCTCCTAGCCAGAGCTCTTCAGGACAAGAGTTCCCTACAATTTTCCAGTGATAATTCTCAAGGAATGGAAAGGAAGAAAAGGGAAGGAACTGTCTAGAAGGGAGGACAAAATAAAAACCATCACCATAGGTCAGATTTCCAAAGCTGGGACACCAACCAGTTCAAAGGTAAAGCTCACTTCACAGTAACGTTTTTACGCTATATTAAAAATGTAAATATTCAGTAACACGGGAATAACAATCTATAATAAACGTTTCAAAAAGAAATGAAAACTAATTTAGTAACCAAAAAAGACTCAGAACAGACCTTAAGCCTAGGGGGTAGAACATTTTTATCTCCAGTTAAATCATCACCATCATCACCCCCTCCTCCTCTTCTTCTCCCTAACTCTAGGCAAAGGGGGAAGAATAACGAACAAAACTGCCTCTGTTCTCACGGAACTTAGAATTGAACAGGAGGAAATCACAACAATGACAGATGGTGATACAAGAATTAAGGCAGAGGGACCAAAAGTCACTGGGGGATGTAAGTGGAAGGGGGACTTGAACAAAACCTGAGCCGTAGGGAGGGAACGTTCCCAGCAGAGGGAACAAGAGCAAGACCCCAAGCAGAAGCCTGGTGGGCACATCTGAGAAACAGCGAGACCACTGCGGCTAGAGCAGAATGAGACAGGAAAATACAGCATTAGACCTTCTCAGAAAACAGCATGGTGCTGGGCTTTGGAGGCTGAGGTCCACTCTGAGTAACAGTAAAGCCACCTGAGAGCCTGAACAGAAAACTGTATTATTAACTTAAGGTTTAGAAGTGTATCTCTGCATGGGAAACAGACTGTGAGGGGGGCAAAGGTAGCAATGGGAGGGAAAAAAAAAAAGGCAAGAGGTTACTGGAGCAACCCAGGTGAGAGAGGAGGCCCGCCTGGACGGGGCCCGCGGCAGGCAGCGGGGACGCCGAGGACGGGCGGGACGGTGAAGACGCCTGCAAGGCACAGCTGCCAGGTTCTGCGCGGCCTGATGGAACGGGAGGTCTGCGAGCCGGAACGGGGGTAAGGCTGGGGCGCGAGGAGCGAGCCAAGCGGAGGGCCAGCTGGCGCTGGGGGTGCTGGAGCTGGCGCTCAGGCGGGGAGGCCGCAGGGGACGCAGGTGTGCACGGAGTGGGGCGTCAGCACTGGGGCCGGACACGTCCCTTCAGGGCAGTGACCACACCTGCAGATATAAACTGGGCCGTGCCGGCACCTGAAGCCTTGAGAAGGAAAGAGCTCCTGTGGAGCAGAGCGGGGGTCACAGCCAGACCGGGGCGCTCCTCCCCGCGGCAAAGGAGAGCTGACCAGACCCGGAGGCCAAGTGCAGATGGAGTCGGGCGGCAGGGGGGCGGGGGGCGGGGGTGGGAGGTCGGAGGGGCACGAGGTGGTGACGGATCCGGCGGTTTGAAGGTCACTGGTTTGGGTGAAGTCGAGGGTTGAGCAACTTAGGGTGAAAAGCAATGACAAAGTTCTAAAATTTAACTTTCATCTTTAAAATCAGACAATTTAAATTGATAGCAAAGTACAGTTGTACTTCATGGTTTTCTTCTTTTATAGGTGGCTGGTCACATCAACCAAATTACCAAACCGGCAAAATAATCATATAATTACTGATTGTCTTAACAACGCAGAATCGGTCGGCAGAGGTAAACAACATTTGGTACACACACACGCGCGCGCGCAGTTCTAATGATGACTTTTACAATGAGTGATTCCCCTGAAAATGCCATTTACTAGGCATCCAATATGCTACCTCTCCCCCAAATCACATAGAAGATTCTAAAAGGTAACACCAGGAAACAAAACCACCTGTTTTTTTTTTTAATGCTAATCATCATTTTTTAACATTAATTTCCTTACTGTGATGTTTATATAAATAACATAAATTGAAAAAAATACATACCATATCACTAAAACAAATCAACTCAATTAGAGGCAAGTTTTAAGTAGTCAGATAACCTTAACTATTTACAACTAACAATAAAGCTAATTTCTGCAAAGCTCATGACTTAGTTTTGAACTTCTAAAGTTCATACTCTGGTTTTTGGAAAAGGTTTTGTTTAAGTTCATTTACTGCTAAAAAGAAAAAACATACCCCTAAAGTTCATTCTGAGAATCTTCTCAATGCAGAAATAAATAAAATCATTAAAGTAAAATTAATTTAGCATTTTTATAGTTATATTGACAACTAGGGACATAAAGCAAAACTCCAAACTAGTTAAACATTTAAAGACCTTAGAAACAAACTTATCTATGTGCAAGCCTCCTTCTGATACTATAAAGTCTGGTGGTGGAGAGTTTAATAGATTTGAGCCTGATCTAAGAAAAAAAGACTGTCCACACGCTTACAAAATATGGTAATGACTAAATGTAAAAGGAAAGAGATAGAAGCTCTCAGCTGTAACTCAAGCTAAGATAGCTACAATTTTAAAAACAGGTGCTCCCTTGATCTTTTAGCTACTTTTCAAGTACATAAAAACGAAGAAAGAAATGAGCCAATAAAATACATTCACTTATGGATATAAAATTAGAAGACCAAAATGACTAAGTAGAAAAAAAATTTTTTAAATACAGGATAAAACATCACTATGCATTTGTACAAACTGAAAAGATTAAAACAAATATCCCAACAGAAAAAGGGATACTTCACCTAAAAAGTATAATGGCCAGAGAATTCGTGAAAGATGCTCCACCTGAACCACGAACAAGGAAATGTGAAGTTTGAAACCGATGACTTTTCAGCTGTCAGACTGAAAAAAGATTGGTTCCCAATATACAGCATTAGGTAAAGGGTCATACCCACAACCACGGGGGTATGAACTGCAACAGCCTTTTAAGGTAAGAATTTGGCAAAGTCTATCAAAATGTTCTGTGTGTACAGCCCTTTGATGTAAATTCTGCTTTTGGAAATCTGTTTTATAGAAATACAACTACAGAAAGAGATGTCTGCAAAATGTTCACAGGAACATTACTGAAACACTGTATTGCAGAGCGTGAATAGTATGACTAGTACGCGGAATATTAATCACAAGGCTGTCAAAAATTAAGAGAATTTTATACAGGTGTTATAAAGGTGTCTATAGCTTCCTTTTGAGTAAAAATAAGTCCGTTACTACTCACCTAAAAAGCCGTACTTAATTTTAATTCTTCAACAGCCACTATCCCAAGGAGGTTCTGCTCCTGGGGCCAGTCAGACACTGAACCGTCAACACAAATGTAACCACAGAAGGTTCTAACTAGAGATCACAGCTCCAGGTGAAAAGCAGCGGCATTTTTCCGGAAAGAATCTATTATTTCTTACGATGTGCTGTCAAGTCGTTAGTCTCTGCAATGAGCTACACGTTTTAGAAATTCCTTAATTCCTAGAGTAAAATCACGCTAGGCCCCTGTCTTCTTGCAGAGACCCCACAGCAACTCTGAAACACTCGTGGCGCAGGAGAGGAGGAGAGAAGACGGCACAGGGGAAGCGGCCACCAGGACACCAGCCCTCCCACGGACCACCCCCCCGCGGTTCCCGTGACCCAGCAACACCAGCAACATGTGCCAGTACCTACGTGAGCGCGCCGTCTACAGTCGATGTCTTAAGTGTGCTGTGTCAGCTCCGGCCCACACTAATCTGCCCGCTAGATCTCAGGATAATGGTCCCATACTTAATTACAGGTCTTTTCTGAATTAAAGAAATAAGGAGGGCTTCCCTGGTGGCGCAGTGGTTGAGAATCTGCCTGCCAATGCAGGGGACAAGGGTTCGAGCCCTGGCCCGGGAAGATCCCACGTGCCGCGGAGCAGCTAAGCCCGTGCACCACAACTACTGAGCCTGCGCTCTAGAGCCCGCGTGCCACAACTACTGAGCCCGCGCGCCTAGAGCCCATGCTCCGCAACAAGAGAAGCCACCGCCATGAGAAGCCCGCGCACCGCAACGAAGAGTAGCCCCCGCTCGCCGCAACTAGAGAAAGCCCGCGCGCAGCAACGAAGACCCAACGCAGCCAAAAATAAGTAAAATAAATAAATTAATTAAATAAATTTACTAAAAAAAGAGATGTTTGTACATGTTTAAAAAAAAAAAGTAGAGGATAGAGTCCAACGTTAAAATACTTACAACGCCAAGGAAGAAGAGCCAAATGGAGTCACCCAAGGGAAACCAGGGAAGGTGGAAATGCACAAATACCATTACAAAGAAAAAGCGGGGGGCAAATAAATTCTTCTGTGGTCCCACAATGGGCAACTGGTTTTGGCAGTTAGGAAACCAAGGCTACCTCGAGAAACGCAGTTTAGCAGGCTAGGAGGACCGGAAGCAAGAAGGCAGGGACGAGATGAGTCACAAGGCGGCAGGTCACAGAACAGAAAGCTCAGCACGAGACACCTTCGCTCCAAACCTCCCCCCTGGGCTGGACAGCAAAACGCTCTTCTCCGCTACTGGACTTGGATGGCCTCCAGCTCTCCGCATGCTCGACCTCAGGGAGTCTGGTTCTCAAGCTTTCTGTCCTAGGT
Organism: Balaenoptera borealis; assembly: GCF_965194805.1. NCBI lineage: Eukaryota > Metazoa > Chordata > Mammalia > Artiodactyla > Balaenopteridae > Balaenoptera > Balaenoptera borealis. Next base: position 1,902,866 of record NC_138873.1, read on the forward strand.
CCTTTCTCTCCGAGGCTTGCCCAGCCTTGGCTACCTTCCACCCACACCCTTCTCCCCCATCCCCTTCCTCTTAGCTGTCTATGCAGGAAACTTCTACCTGGACATTCATAAGCACCTCAAACTCAATACATCTCAAAGACAACTTTTTATTTCCCCACCCAAATCTAATCTACCACTTGTATTTTTTTTTAACTCTGGCTAAGGTTACCACCACCTACCTAGTAGCCAAGTACAAACCTGGGATGATCCTGGACGACTTTTTCTCTTAAACAATCTCCTTGCCACTCTCCAAGTCCCAACTGTACCTCCTCAAGTTTCATCCTCTCCTTCCACGTGAACTGTGGCCTTGATCCCACAGACACACCTGCCATAAACCCTGTCAGCCTCCTGCCTCCAGGCCCCCTCTCCCCTTGCCCCGTAGACTCTGCCGCCAGCGAGGCCAGGCGCGCTCAACTGCAAACTTCATCCCCTTCTTTCATCTGCAACGTTCTCACCTTGGCTTACAAGGCCCGTTAAGAAACCAGCCCTGTTAACACCTGCAGCTCCACAGCCAGCAGCTGGCACCTTGGCCCAGACAGGCCAGCGGGCACACTCGTACGTCCAGACACACACAGACACACACTAGGCCATGCTGCAAAAACAAATGAACCCAAGAGCTCAGTGGCCACAACTCCAAAGTTTCATTTCTCTCTCATGATCACTCTCTTCCAGCCTTCTTCATCAGCCCCAGCCTGGGACACACTAATTCATGGAGAAGGGAAGAGCAGTAACAGAAGCATGGATTTGGGACCTAAAGCCGCTGCTCAGAGTGGCATGTCACTGGCCAAAGCAAGCCACGTGGTCAAGCCTGGTGCCAAGAAGGCAAAGCCCTATGATCCCCTTTCAGGGAGGAGGAGAAAGTAATGAGGAACAAGCCAGCCTGCAGGTCACCAATGCACCTGCGTGTTCACGGGCGCAAAAATGGATTCAACCAGATTGAATACTTTTAAATAAGTTTTCCACCTTTTCTACAGATTCCTCAGGACTCAGAGTAAACATTTCCTAAAATGAACTCAGCGAAGCTTTGCTAACCTGCCCTCTAGGAAAGGTGCGGTGCCCACATGCTCCCCTGGCCCCCCCGTGCTCCCCCGGCCTCCACACCTGTTTACTGTGCCCCGCCCAGGTGCTCCCCTGGCCCCCCCGTGCTCCCCCGGCCTCCACACCTGTTTACTGTGCCCCGCCCACGTGCTCCCCCGGCCCCCAGGTGCTCCCCCGGCCTCCACACCTGTTTACTGTGCCCCGCCCATGTGCTCCCCTGGCCCCCCCGTGCTCCCCCGGCCTCCACACCTGTTTACTGTGCCCCGCCCACGTGCTCCCCCGGCCCCCAGGTGCTCCCCCGGCCTCCACACCTGTTTACTGTGCCCCGCCCACGTGCTCCCCCGGCCCCCAGGTGCTCCCCTGGCGCCTCCAAACCAGCACACAGGTGTCTCCCTTGATCGCCGCCCCGCAGGTATCAGATGAACACGTATTTGCTGCACTAGTAACGCTCTTTGCCAGGAACACCCTCCCCTGATCCACAGGGAAAATTCCCCATCATCTCAAGACCCATCTCAACAGTCTATGAAGAGGCCCCTGCCCCTCAGCATCCCAACGGAGCACTCCCCACACTACTGCCATGCCTTTCAGTCTACCTGCCACACTAGAACGGGAGCTGCTTGAGAAAAGGATCAGGTGTCCGCTAAGCTTTGCGTGCTCAGCACTTACGCAGCGACTGGCACGCAGCAGGTGACCACGGAGTGAGCGCCCACGGATATGCGGCGGCAGAGAGGGTCACAGGTACCGCGTGGGAGGGCCAGGGTTCTACCTCAGGCCCAGGCGCTGTGGGCACTGCGGGCTACAGCTTAAGCTTTCTTCTTAGGGCACAATTGGGCCACTATGCGGAGTCTTGTTTCCTTCCCTCCCTCAGATAGAGCATTTCAGCTTTCCCTTGTGTAGGCCCAGTCCCTACAAACAAAGCCTAAAACATAGAGGCACTCAATAAATATTAGTCTGAATGAATGAACACTGCATTAGCCTACGACAAACCCAAGAGAAGTGTTTAAATGCCATAGTTTTAACAGGGCTAAGCCACTAAAAAAAGAAACAAAAACAAATATGCCACAGAAGCAATTTCTCACAGCACTCAGGCCCTGAAGTAAGTGCATAACCATTTCCAAAATTTTTGCTCACAAGTTCATAGAAGCAAACAAGAATTATCATTGTACTTAATGTAAAATCTGTACTGCTTCTCAAGAATCAAGCTGTTGATACCAATCACATGCATTTGTAATTACATACTAAAGATGAAATGTCTAAAAATGTCATTACACCAATAAAATGGAAACATTGCTGAAGAACTGGAAATTTGTTCAGAAGCTGTGCAAACCACAAACAAGTAATATTTAATAGTTTAGGTGCCACTCAGTAAAAAAAAATTAATGATAACTTTAAAGTTAAATTATATTTTGTGCTAGAATATGAACCACAAGAATCTAAAGGCAAATGCAACATCAAACTGATACAAATAAGGAAAATATGATGGGTGACAACTTGAAGTTACATGCATCTAATCACCCTGTAACACTAGTTTAGTGAGTACACTTAGTTTGCTGTCATCACAAACTGGGTATCCTAACGCGTGGTTCCCATAATCAAATACTCAGCCTTTGGCTCATAAAAGAAAAGTACACTTAACTTCCCACTGAGAAACTTCCTCCACGCTTTACTATTTCTTTCAAGAAGAGAAAACGTAGGCTCATGACAGAGAAGTAAGTGTGTATGATCTCGAAGGTCCACTATACTGTTCTCCAAAACGGCTGTTTTTGTCTGAAATTCTCCCTTCCAGTTTGGGAACAGCAAATATTTACTCAGTAGATGTTAGTTAGAATCGTCAGTAACCAACAAGGAATTAGTTCTAGAAGACTCTGTTGAAACTCCAATGTTACCTGGGGGGAAATTACTAGGTAATATGTAAACAACACTTCATGAAGTTAAATTAACTGAGCCCCGGCAGTGACGAGAACAAACAAGTTTTGCTTGTCATTTCATTTGAGGCACAGACCAGGAAAGGGCCGGGGCCACAGCCGGGATCCAGAGTAAAGTGTAGAAGAAAGGCAGTGAAGGAGGCTCATCAAGAGGAAAGGGGACGAAGTAAACCGGTGTGGGCAGACGGCAGGACTCCAATCACCGCCCTGCTGCCGTTAGAGGGTCTGAACTCAGCAGTGCCCAGAACCTCAGGGAGGTAGGCCTACCTTTCCTTCCCTCGGGCACAGGAAAGCTATCAGTGAAGCTACCAAATTCTTGGTTACTGTGCAAGATACAAGGTATCCAACAGTCTGCATACAGTTAGAAAATAAAATATGGCTGCACCACGTTGACTACAGAACACAGAATCACCTGTCTCAAAGATAAAAGATATAATAGGGCTTTAAAAAGTCAAGATGAAAATCCACACACTCATGTACATATAAGATATGCATACGTATGCACATAAGGCTTCACTGTATCATGCCTGTGGTTCTTCCTTAAAAGTAAGCTCTAAATTGTTCTGTTTCTAAATTGCAGTGATCTTAACTCTCCAAATTCTCATCGTGGTTACGGGAAGGCTCTAGAGCCAGACTACCTGGGTTCCGATCACTGCTCCCAGCTTACCAGTTCTATACCCTTGAGCAAGTCATTTGATCTTCCTGTGCCTTGGTTTCTTCACCCAAAATGAGACTAGCAAAAGTACCCACCTCATAGGATTGCTATAAAAACTAAAAGAGATAATACATGCAAAGCATTTACACTAATGTCATGTGTATAGACACTATACATTCACGAAATGTTAAGTATTATAACTGTTATCAGAATAACCTACGAAGCTTTTAAAAACTGGATTCCTGACAGACCTGGCTGATTAGATAATCTAAATAACATGATTAATAACATAACATGATTCAGTACTGGTTAAAATGCAAATAATTAATAACCAAATGCAACTAAATATACATGTATACTTCAAGCGCTTCCAAATATTCTAAAATAAGCACATAATTTCCATGATAGAAAAAAAGCAAATGCATTAACTCCTTGATGTCTAACAACATTTTCAAGAATATACTTCAAAAGTAAACCATAAAAGAACATCATAAACGTTTTTTAGTGCTTTTCCAGATTTACTGGTCTTAATTTTACCGTCCTCGATATTCCCAAAATAACAATTTCATGAAGGTAATAAAAAATTATTTTTAAAAACTGAAATCAACAAGTTTGGCACAAAAACACCTTAACTGTACTATGAACTCAACAAGGTCACCTTTGCCAAACTAGAATTAAACACGCATTTCAAAATATCCGAGGTCCTAAGTATGAAAACACTGTCTGTCTATGGCGCTCTGGCCAGGCTCCTCCTCTGAATAAGCAGAGCGCAGCTCATCTACAAAGGAATCAGTCACAAAGTCACTTATTCAGCAATTCAGATTTCTTATCTGTATTTTATTACTCTGGTAAATTAAAACAAGATGTCTATTAATAAACATGTCTCACTAAGTGGTTAAAAACAGTGCACCATCAAAATAATTTAGTAATACTATCAGTAGAAAGGAAATGGTCGCCAAAGCTTCAAAATGAACTTACACCTAGCCATGAATGAAGAACACAATATATATGCTGCAAAAGAAGTTGCCACTGAGTAGCTAAATTAATCTTAAGTGTTGCTAATCTTTAACATAAATTCAATATTCTAATATTTTGTTTTTACCATATGCATTTTAAAAAGTAGTATGTTCACCTATTATTTATAAGCATTAAAATTTCGTATCATGCATGGCGAGTTTTAAAATATAAATACCACCTGTACTGTCTCTCTCTCAGGAGATATATTAAAGCTAAGGGAAAATACTAACTGTTTTTTGGTTAAAAACAGTAGGAAAAAAACATCTTTATGGGATTCCCTGGTGCCGCAGTGGTTGAGAATCCACCTGCCAATGCAGGGGACAGGGGTTCAAGCCCTGGTCCGGGAAGATCCCACATGCCGCGGAGCAACTAAGCCCGTGTGCCACAACTACTGAGCCTGCACTCTAGAGCCTGCGAGCCACAACTACTGAGCCCGCGAGCCACAACTACTGAAGCCCGTACGCCTAGAGCCCGTGCTCTGCAACAAGAGAAGCCACTGCAATGAGAAGCCCACGCACTGCAACGAAGAGTAGCCCCCGCTCGCCGCAACTAGAGAAAGCCCACGCACAGCAACGAAGACCCGACGCAGCCAAATATAAATAAATAAAATTTAAAAACAACAACAACAAAAATCCTTACACAGTCAGTGGTTGGCATAATGCAGAGCTGATGTTTGGGAAGGAGAGACTGAAAAGGACAAGCGACTGAAGACATGAGCCCCCATCAACAACACACCCACCAACCACGCTACTTGGAAGATTAGACGCCACTGTTGCGGCCCAGGAGGGAGTGGCCCAGGTCATAGCCTGAGTGAATCAGAGTAATAAAACTTCACAGTCACTGCTTTAGCTAGGTTATGGCCAGTACCCTTCAACAGCAAAAATGTAAATGCTTGCATCCTATTACTGATGACTAAAAATTAAAATAGGTATTTATAAACAAAAATTAAGCAAATATATATGTAAAATAAATTAATATTATGTTAAAATCTACCTTTCTATCATAATAAGTCTTACGTTCACACTTTAAATGTTACATATGTTAATTTTATAGCCCTAGTTGGAAAATACCATGAATACAGACTTTAATATCCACCTGAGAATGTATTTTAAAAATCAGCCCAAACCAAAACTCTTAAAACCAATCACTAAGTATTCTAGGGTAGCAGCTCACAAACTGTAATCCAGGAATCCCTGGGGTTCCCCCCTCAGACCCTCTCAGGTCAACTGTGAGGTCAAAACTCTTTTCCTACGAATACTTAGGCAGTATCAGCCTCTCTCACCACGTTGGCATTTATACTGACGGTAAAAAGTAATGGCAGGTAAAGCTGATAGCACGTTACCGCAAATCGAGGCAGCAGCAGCAAACTGTCCTAATGGTCCATGTATTTTTCACTGCTCTGCATTCACACCTAAAATAAAGGCCAGTTTCACTTGGACTCTTGAGTATATTTGTTCAATATCCTATTTGCCAAAATACGAAGTGCACATAAAGAACTTCTACTTATCAGAGTCCGATGGCGCTCTCAAGAAAAAGCACGTGTGCGACTGCGTAAACGTTGTGAACTAAGCCGCTTTTTTCACGGAACACCATTTCCACCTGGAAGGGCTGCTGACAAACTACAGTTATTCGGGTGTGGATGTTGGGCCTTTTCTCAGAAACAAACGAAGCGAGAGCCCGTTCCTTCAAGTGCTGCCGTGGCAGGGCTGCCGGCAATAAAATCTGAGCTTTGACATAAAACTAGGCGTTTTGAAAATGTGTCTCCACCACTGAGCTTGAGAGCTTCCCAATACTTAAGAGTTTTCTAGTCAGTGATGATATTAACAATGTGATAGTTTTACATTGTTTAAAGAAATTTATCAACATGTGGAAAATCCACACAGCTCAGTGAACCAATATTTTCCAAATGGTCAATGCATGATGGCACAAAACCACGCATGGGTACAAGATCCATTCAAAGTGCAAAACAGACAAATGGATCTTAATGTAACAGAATATGAAAAACATTTAAAACAATCTTCCAAAGGAGAATTGTGTACCAGAAATGAAAATAAAATACTTAGGTTCAAACTAGAAATCTTCATATAACTGATTCTTACTTTTATTACCAATGTCTCTTAAAAATAATCACCCCAATAATCCCCCCCAAATACTTGCCAACAAAAAAATTCATTAAAATGAAAAATCTAATGTAACATAACCTAAGAACTCATTAAGGAGCTCATGTAAAATCATGGTATGTTGTAAACTTCTGTAAAACCACGGTAGATTTTACAAGCATTTCTCTACAAGTCTGGAGCACTCAGAAATTTATTCAGATAATAATATCAATACCTACCTAAAAATAATGTATTTGAAAGACACCTTCCCAGGGTATACATTTTATACCAAGTATGTATACAGGAAGAGTCATGCATTTTAAGAATACAGTGGTTTTTAAACATTTGATCGTATCCAACGGTGACTGTATTGCTGCTCGCATTTCATTTTCTCTACTCAACATATGGAACTAGACCAGATTCAGAGCAAAAGGGGGGAAAACTGGCAACCTCCAGCCTCAGTACCAAAAGCTGATAACAGCAGCACAAAAAGAAATTATAAGATAGAAATTTTGTTAGTTCTCCTGCAAAAATCAGGAAATATAAAGTATAATAAGTAAGTCACCGTGGAAAGTACCACTATTAGCAAACAAGGGTAAAGAGAAGGTACATTCCTTAAAGGAACAAATGGTTTAAATTTGCCAATACCAAAGTCTGATTTTTCTTTAACAGAACATGTGTGAAATCAAGCAACAGAGAACTGTAAGCTATGATTCGGAATAAGACACACCAGCTAGACTGCTCTTAACCAATAAAATACCCAAACGATAGTAACAAATGAGCATTTTTTTCTTGGGTCCTATTTTTGAGGGTCAAACTCTCTTCTACTCTGAGTAACAGTGAAACTCTCAGGGGGAGTTTTAGGAAGCTGGGCGAGACTTCTCCTTCGGAAGCACCTGTCCCACTGTTTGTACTGCCCGACGGTAGCAGAGTCAGACTCCACAGTGACATGTCCTCTCTTCCAGTTTGCTCCGTCCAACCGAAATGGAAAATGGCTTTCTTTAAAAACACAAAGAAGTGAATGATCCTGTCCAGTGTGCCGAGATCAAATGGGCACAAACAGCACTAGTAAAGTCAGGGAAGTCCAAAACCTCAGGAATGGAAAACACAAACAATTTAAGCAAGTTCATCTTGTTCACGCTGAGAGTGAACCCCCCCCACGCCTGTCATCCCAGTGTGATCAGTCTTCACAACCGTGCTCCATAAGGTCAACCCAACCGTAACGCAGTGACCGCCCTGAGAAAGCCAAGCGTGCTGTGTGTATCCAACCTAGAAACACGACAACGCAAACGACAGCGACAAAAGTTCACACCTTATTTTCTGTAAGCGACACAACTTACTTTTTCCTTAACATTAAACTTCTTTTGAGTGAAAACAGAGAAATTTTGGCTATTTTCCAGTCACAGTAAACTATTCAATCTCGGTTCCTGTAAATAATCTCATTCATGACACAATTGTAAAACTGCAAGTATAAAATTCAAATTATCCTTATCTTTTGGGATCAACTGATACTGGGAAAATACTTGCCTGGCTTCCACGTGAACTACTGCTACTTGTCTATGTACTTACGTTAACTTTATGAAGGACACTCACTTCCTGAATTAAATGTATTATGGCTCTGGTCAATCACCTATGCCAAAATGATAAGTGAGCTTTTATATTTTTATTGTTGTAGAACAAAATCTCAACCAGATGACCTGAGACAGACCAGCCAATACGCCCCCCACCAGCCCTCAGCCTGCTTTATTTAGACCCCGTCCATGACCCCAAATATAAGGAAAAGCTCCAGCTCGTGCACAGCTCCCGCATAAAGACGGTCCACCCTGACAACACGCCCACACCTACCGTCCCCTCGTACCTGTGGGACGCTGACCGGAAGCCACCACTGGACTCGCAGGGCCCGCCAGCCTGTCAGCGCCGGCCGACGACTGGGGCTCGCCCAGAGCTGGTCAGTGGGTCTGTGGGGTGTGGCTCACTGCTTAGCACCTAACTTACAAATGTAAGTACAGGTCCAACAAAATTTATCTCCGTCCTAGGCATCGTCAAGGTGAAGGAGCGTATCCGAAATACAATCAGCCAGAAAACTAATAGCAACAGCAACATTCTGAACAAAAATCAACAGACTCTACCTAACCTGAAAATAATTTTCAATTAAGAGGTCAGTTTACTGTTCCATAAATATTACTCATATATACATTTTTATGTATAATAAAGGAAAGCAAGCTAATATCAAAATAACTGCTGTATTATTTATTAGCATTTTCTGATATTACACCCAGTTCAAGTCTGGTAAAACTGTTTATAAACAAATTAATCTACGCCACCAGAATAATAACCAACCACTAATAATAATGCTTTATACACTACAACTGCTCAATTAAATCCTTAATGACATAACCCTAAACCTTGTTCTCTTAAACACCCCACCAACTTGGTACCATATCCGGATCTTCTGCAAATCAAATTTTTTCATGAATATGAAAGAACCACTTTTGCTATTCTACTATTAACCACAATCAAAAATTGATAGTTCTAGAAAAGCCTACACTTACAACACTTACATTCCATTAAGTCTATAAATTGCATAAAGTAAAATTATTTTTCATTGGCAGGAGCACAGCAAAGTGAAGCTAGTCAAGATGCCGCTTCAGTTACAAGGTAAGGAAGCCATGTGAGACAGAGCCTTGACCTCATACCCACAAGCACACACCCACAAACATAAACTGTAACCAATTATTACAGGAAAAAAAAGTAAAGATTTTTTAAAAGGAGCAGAGATGCCTATAAATACTAAAAACACATCACTGGCAACTGCCTATCTCATTATACATTAGTCACCAGAAATACGGACCTTCTAAAGTACCAACGTTTAATTAATAATACAACTGTTGTTTTCAAAATAGTTTCAAATATAGTTAAGTTGTATGATTAAAGCATAGTCACAACCTAAGCATTAGTCTGAAATATAGATTTAGCTCTAAGTTATGCACTTACTGCTACTTCATCTGAAGACTGCCTACTCCACCTCTGCTGACAAACTGGAAGTTATTTTTTACACACACCTCTGGGTAATATGAATCACCACATTACTTCTCAAGATTAATCAGAATACTAAAATATAACATATTTACCTTTAATAAAGAATATACGGGTATCCACACAAATTCTAGGTTACTTTTTTCCCATCAATGCAAAAAGAAGGCAATGAATTCAATAAGTAATAAAACAAATGACTTTAAGAAATGTCTCATGAAGTGAAGTGGTCAACTACCTAGCATGGTTTTTGCATTGAGGTGTAAACTTTATGCAAAAGAATAAGACTTGAAAAGATAAATCTTTAAGATCCTAAAAGACAATTTCGCTAAGTTTAAAAAAAGCATGTATCTTGCTTTGTCAAGAATAAAGGTACACACGAAGGAAGCCATATTCAGTATTCTTTCCACAAAATATTTACTGAGCGCCTACCATGTGACAGCCATAAAACTGTTTAAAACAATAAAACTCTAAGCTCCTGCCTTCATGCAATCAGAGAGGGATTCAGACAAACCAACGGCTATAATAACAAAATTGGGATAAGTTAAACAACAGAACACCAAAAAACAACACGGAGACCTTTGGGTAACTAGAGAAGCCCTCTTCTGAGGATGTAATGAGATTAGGAACAAGAACTCTGCCATAATAAATAATCAGAAATCCCTAAAGGAAATAAAGACTTAACATCAAAAATAAGAAGAGGACAGACAGGACTATAAAGCTCTCAGAAGCATTTATTATGAGCTACAGTTTCCCATAGTAATCAAGATATTAATTCAGCTTAACATCAATCTCCTGGTGAGAAAACATCAACTTTAAGTTTAGATCATCAACTCTCATTTTAAATTCCAAAAGGATCTGGGATCCAGAGTGAGGAAGAGGTTGAAAAATACACAATGATAAAATATAACTTGCTTTTTCTTTGGAAGCCCTCTTACACACAAAGGTGAATATGAAGCAAACTTAACCAAGTTGATTTTAAAACATATTCTAATGTTCTTTAAAAGTGAATGTAACCCGAAAAGCCAAGTTTATCATCTTCCTAAACATAGACACCCCAGATCAGTGGTTATCCAAGGCTGCCTGAAACCAATCACAGATGATCTATAGTTATATAATTTGATAACAGATATTGATCACTGTAACCCCCAAAAAAGCAATCAAAAGAAAACAAACCACAACTAAGCTCTCATATATGTACATAAAAAAGATTATCCAAATATATAAATATAAGGCTTAAATCATATTCCTACAAATCAAATTCTGCAGTAAATTTGCTCAACATTTACTGACCCTAATAAAGGCCAATATAATGCTTACATTCTCATAGAAAACTAAGAACAATGACTTGTGATAGACAAATTGAGTAAAAATTCATTATTTCTCAGATGGCAAAAAACTGCAGACAACAAATTTTAGATAAAGTAAAGTTGGCCTTAAAATAGTGATTTAGAGAATTATTAACCTTAGTTTTTACCTACATCATAATGAAAAATACATGCTAAATGTGAAGCTTAAACTTCCAAGACCACAATAAACTTAATAGTATGCAAAGGTTCTCCGGAAAACAAAAAGTAAAGTGTGAACTAGGTATTAGATAACATAAGAGCTAAGAAAATAACATACAGGTATTTTAAAAAACCAACTTATTTCATTATGAAGAGCTTTCTAACATAATCCCGGAGAATCATTTCTAAAAATTGAAATGTTCAGATATAAGTGGGGAGGAGAAACTACTAAATGAAATATATAATCATTTCCCAGAAATGTCCTTTAACTTTTGCTCAACACGTGTGCACAGCAACTTTTCACCCACAGAATAACTAGGAAAAGAGTAGCTCTCCAAATGAGAGGCCAGTTTTACTTTGATAACTACTCGTATATCTAAAAAAATAGAGAAAAAGTTTCAATCGAGTGCTTAAAAATAGAATTAATAAAATCAATTAACTCTAATCTGTTTTTAATTCAGGATTTTTAAAAATGCCAATGCAATTTAAAATCCCAAAGAGTAAACTGAATTACCTACTACTAAACTGAAAAAATATTCCTTTTCACGACCAGACTTGGGAAATCTCAGAAAAAAAAAAAAATTACAAATAGGTCCATTCAAACAGAAAAAAACAACTATCTACCACAATAATATTTTACATCCGAATTTTTAAAGCCAGAGATAAGAAAAATGAACTCATTATTCTGAAAGACAACATAATCCTGAAGGCCAAATTACTGCAGTCACCTTTCAAAAGACGTGCTAATAAGCCTATGAATGAACACCTACCTACATATTATCAATTTGCTTACTAGCACCTAACTCATAAAATCATTAGAGAAGGTGAGCTGTGAATCAGGAGTAAGTCAGTATCGGTGTGCAAATTGGCAACCTGAACCTAATAATTCATATTAGTATTCAACTAAGGAGTAAGATAAATGGCTCTGCCCAGGAAGACAGAAGAAATGGATCTTTCCCACCACAGGCAAAATCAAGACGCTGAAAAGGTGAAGGTCAAGTTTACTCAGAAATATAAACTGGGGTTTAATGATAGGGATTAAATTTCATGAGAATGCTCAAATTTGCCAAACAGGATTGCTGCCCAAAAGCTGGCATTTTAGTAAATAATACTAACTTTGAACTACCAACTACAACAAATCAGAAACAGATGCTATTAAAATAATTTCCTAAGAGGACGTAAATCCTCTGTAAGGTGTATTTCGTGTCGCTAAAGTCTGTGCAACTACAGCCTGAGAAGCAAGCACAGCTCTGAGCGCTCGTTGGGATGAATCGGTTTTCAGGGTCCCTCCCTGGCCCTCACCTCCACTCCCATCCCCCACCTCTCCCAGACCGGCGGATGGGGACGAAACCTATTTTTTTTTTTTTTTTAGCTGTTGGGAACTCTTTCAGCAGCTTTGCTATAAACAACTACCATTGTCCCAGGCCGAGAGCAAGAAGATTTCCTCCTTTTCCAGGAGCACGCCCAGGACCGGCCACCACCGCCTCCCCCCGCCCAGCCCCTCCCCCAGCCCCCTCCCCCTCCCTCGATCTTCCCCCCCCCACCGTCCGGGCCCCCTCCCCCAGCCCAGGTCCTCTGCCCCACCCCCTCCCTCGATCTTCCCCCCCTCCCGCGGTCCGGGCCCCCTCCCCCAGCCCAGGTCCCCTCCCCCTCCCCAGCCCGGGTCACCGCGGACGCGCGCACGGCCGGCGCGGGGAGGGGCGCCCTCCCGTCCACCTGAGCGCAGGCAGCGAATGGGAGGAAACCTTCTTTCCACGGGAGTTCAATTCCGGGCCGCGTTATCAGCAGAGCCGCACAATTGGAACAACTTTCCCGATATTTACTTTACGCTCCCGGCCGCCAACCCCCAAGTTCCAAAACCACCACGGCCGCCGCGGTCACATGCTCGCGCGTCCCGGTGACAAAGGTCCGCGGGCCCAGGCCGAGCGCCGCGACCCCGGCTGCGGGCGGGGAGACCCGCGAACGACGTCCCCGCCACGCCCGCCTCCCCCGCCCCCCGCCGGGGCACAGGTGACCGCGCTCCGCCCGCGCCCGGCGCGGCCACCCCGGGTCCGGGGGCGCGGCCGGCGCGGGAGGGGGTCCCGGGGGGCGGAAGGGCGTCGCCGGGGAGGGGGGGACCCCGGGCGGCCGCGTACCTCGGTGGGCTGGCTGATCTCGAACAGGTCCAGCCGGTTGGCGTTCCAGTGCTGGATGATGTCGGCCAGCTTCCGCCGCTCCTCGTCGCGGCCGCCCGCCGACATCCTCCGGCCGCGCTCGCCCGCCCGCCCGGGCCGCCGCAGGGTCGGGGCCGGGTCGGGGTCGGGCGGGGGGCCACGCGCCTAGGTCTGCGGGCCCGGCTCGGGGCTCGGCCGCCTCGGCCCCGCCGGCCGGCGCCCCGCGCTCCCGGTTCCCGGCTCCGCGCGCCCGGTTCCGCGCTCCCGGCTCCGCGGCCGCGTCCGGCCGCCTCAGCTCTCGAGCTCTCGGGCTCCACGGGCTCCTCAGCCGCCTCCGCCGGCCCCGCTCCCCGCCGCAGCCGCCTGCCCGCCCCGCGTCAGCCCGCCGGCCGGTGTGCGCCCCGAGCGCCCGCCCGCACGCGCCGCCGCCCCGCCCGCCGTGCGCGCCCCCGCGCCCGCGCGCCCGCGCCCGCACCTCCGGCCTCCGCTAGGTGATGCTGCGCCCGCCTGCGCGCCGCGCCGCCCGCCGGGCGGGGCTGGGTTCCGACGCTCGGTACCGGGTCCGACTCGTGAGCCAGGTTCGGACCGTATCGGGTTCGAGCGGGCGGTACCGGGTCAGGCGGGCGGGCGGCCGGGTTCGGACGGTACCGGGTTCGGACGAGCGGTACCAGGTCCGACCGGTGGGCGTGGTTCGGATGGGCGGTACCGGTCCGACTGGTGGGCCAGGTTCGGACGGTGGGTTCAGACGGGCGGGCTGGGTTCGTATGGTACCGTGTGGGGACGGGCGGTATCGGATCCAGCTAGTGGGCGGAGTTCGGACGGGCGCTGCCGGGTCAGACGAGCGGGCCCGGTTCGGCTGGGTGCGCTGGGCCGTGGAGGCCGCAGGGCTGGGACTCGCAGAGCCCCTCTGGGCGCTGATCGCACGGGGCCCCGCAGCGCCCCGTTCCCGTGCGGGCTCCAGGGTGACTCCCGTCTGCTGGGCCTTCCTCCCGAGGGGGGGGCGCGCCTGTCGTGGCGCTGCGGGTCCCCCCGCCCCGGGGCTGGACCCCCACGTCGGTGTTGGTCCCACGGTGTCCGGTCGGAGCGGCCGCCTGGCTGCGTGTGGTTCAGAAAACACGTCTTCTCGCAGCACCAGGTTGCAGCCGTAGGTGACGGGGTCCCTCGAGGTGCCCCCGGGCGCGGGGAGATGCTGCCTTTCCACGGCGCTAGAGCCTCCGAGTGTCCCGGTGCCTCTGCAGACCTAACATTCATTTCAGCAGCAAGTTTCGTGCATTTTAGGAGTATTTATTTCATTAGGTGTTTTCTCTTTAATTGCCTCTCCCCCCCCCCCCCGCCCCCCGCCAAAAAAAAAAAAAAAATTTGGCTGCAGAACACCTGCCAGCAGACATTTCCCCCGTGCAGTGCTGGGCCAGGTGAAGTCAGTCTCCTGCGTTATCTGTGATGTGTTACAACAAAAACCTTCATCTCTGAAATACCACAGCTAAGTGATGAGAACAGTGAGCTGCATTTGACAAAGCCTCTTTATTTTTGTCATTGTCTTTTCCAGTGTGAGATGATTTTTCCCTCCACCAATTGGATTTCTTCTCTTCTGGGAAAGACGAGAATTCTACCATCCCTGCTGGGTTCTGTCTTCAGCTCTGTTTTCTGCGGCACTAGTACAGTTCAGCTTCATAAGGAGGCTTTTCAGCAGAGAAGCCTGCGGGGTTGAACCAGTGCCATGGGGGAATGAATTCTTCAATAGATCTCTAGCCTCCTTTCTCAAAATTAAAATGTGGTGACTTGCAGAAAAGCATATGTATATAAACGACACATCCATGTTCTGACATTCTGTTCCTTTATGCTTTTTAGTTCCTGTGCTTCTTTATAGACTCAAGTTGTTTTTTGTTTTGGGATTTTGTTTGTTTGTTGTGGTGAACACCACGGTGTCCGTACAGCTCAGAACTGTCCAGCTAAGTTCCACACATGCCATGTGGGTCATCAGCTA
Organism: Balaenoptera borealis; assembly: GCF_965194805.1. Taxonomy (NCBI): domain Eukaryota; kingdom Metazoa; phylum Chordata; class Mammalia; order Artiodactyla; family Balaenopteridae; genus Balaenoptera; species Balaenoptera borealis. The sequence goes on from NC_138873.1 coordinate 1,918,317, forward strand.
TAGTGTCAGCTGAATTCTAACAGTAAGAACTTTATTCCTGACTATGCTATTAGCAAGAATGACTTGGCTCTTAGAGCAAAAAATTAGTCTGCAAAGCTGGCAGTTAGTTTGCTGGTGTCTGAAGTAAGTTCATGTAGAAAATTCAGTATTGCTAGAAAATAAATATGGGCCCCGTGCAGTGTTGTTTTTGTAATAAACGTGTAGCATACATGAAATGCCTACAGTTTGATGCAGGACACGTAGAAGGCTCTAAATAAATGTTAGTGTTTTTCTGACTCATTAAAAATCCCCATTGGTATTATGTGTGAGTGGCGTATGAGTATACAATTCATAGTAGGTCCCCACCAACATTAGTTTCTTGACCAAGGTTTAAAAGCAAGGTGAGACCCATAGAATACGTATGATTATTAAATCATGAAGACTCTTAGAGCTGCTATATTTAGGCCATGAAAACCTTCAAACTAACAAATTCTTCTACTAATTGTAAGAAATATACTGAGCCATATGTTAATTTTGTAAGTACACATGCTATCCATCTTCTAGTCTCATGGCACTGCTGAGTTCTGATACATTTCAGAAATCATATTTAAGTGCTATTCAAGAGATGCTGTATAAAAATTAAGTCACATGGGATTTTTTTATTAAACCTGCTGTGTACACAGAGGAACTAAGGTGTGGGGTGAGAGACCAACCGAAGGTAAACAAAGCTTCATTGGGTGAGGTTTAAATCAGATTTTTTAATCTGAGTACCCATTTTAAAAATTTATTTTGCAGTGTATATATTTACCTTTTGGTTTTCTTTTTTTAAGTATTATTTTATTTTTAGCTACACTATTAAGAGCTCCTATTTAAATCAGCACTGATCTACAAATAGTTCTAAATATCTCTAAAACTTAAATCTACTTAAAACCTTGCAGTGTCATGTAATGGGGATAAATATATAAGAACAAATAAATAATGAAAACTTTTAAGTTCTGGTTAAGCTTTGAACATTTAAAAATATTTTTTGAAACATTATGAAAACCAGCTTCTGAGACCAACCAAATGGAATAAACTTATTCCTGCTGCAGTTTTCACAGGCTCTGGAAAATAGAAAATGCCAGGGAAAAGATCAGGAGCTTAATCCATCTCAGAAGAAAAAAATGCTACAAATATATTAACAATATTTAACTATATTAGCTATATTTAGTGACCTATAGGTCATTTTCTAGCCGCCAATAGATTTCATATTTCAGTAAATTAACCAAATTTTAAAATATTTCATCCTGTAATTGTACAAAGCATCTTATAAGTTTGTATTAGCTATATCAATTCAGAGGATGGTCTTTAAACAAAAATTAAAGGGATATAATAAAGGTTCAAATCAAAGAATTTCTAGGGTAGACTACTTTCCTCAGTAGCCTAAGCAAGTGAAAGTTAATTTAGTTAGCTAATCTAGAAAGTTAAATAACCAAACTCTTCCTTTGCCTAACCCATGACTAAAAAGGTCAGTGTGGCTAATTTAGTTAAAAAAAAAAAAAAAGAGAGAGAAATTCCAGAGGATAAAGTCTCAAGAAATAAGTAGGGTATGTGCTACCTTATTGGATAAATGGAGAAATGTATCTTTAAACTCTTCTTCATTATATTCCAATGTTCCTGATATTTAGTTAAATTTTAGGTTACCTAATAGAATTCTCAGGAAACAAGATTTCAGAGAAAGAAGAGATATAAAAAAATCCCTTAAAATAGGAAATTAATCTTACTTGTTTAAAAAAATAAATATTACTAATGCAGAAAGACTTCTGTGGTTAAATGTGTTCTCTAGCATTCTATAACCTAAGATAATGCTGAAAAAAAAAGCCAAATCTAAAACAGTTAAATAAGATATTTGCACTGAATACAAAGAAAATAGCCCATGTGTGTCTGTATGTGTGTGTCCATGTGTGTTGCGCGTGTCCCTGTGTTAAATGTGTGTGTGTGTGTGTTAGAGGGAGAATTACAGCCCGTGAACGTTGCTCACTCCCCTTGCAATGTGTTGGAAAGCTGCTTCATGAACCTTGTTTTCGTCCGCAGTCCCTGGGGTCTGGACCCATCTCTTGATTTTTGACTCTGTCTCCGCTCCCGGTGCTGAGTGTCGCACAGAGCTTTGCGTGCAGCGGGTGTCACACACATCACCCCAGCTGGGTGAGCATGACATGCCAAGGGGCCACTAGCACACGGCGTCCACAGTTGCTGGCAGCTCCCGGTGGGCCGCTGCTCAAGTGAGGGGTCTCCACAAGGGCAGTTTCCTCAGTGTGGAGGCCTTGGGAGTTTTCCATCAGCCTTTCTCTTTTCTCTTGACAATAGTCCCCAAAACTGGGGCTAGACGAGGAAAGTGCCTCCCTCATTCCTGAAATTGAGGTCTCGAGCTCCTGAGCAGCCTTTATAGGACTCTATCAACTGGCTGTCACTGATGAAACAAAAGGAAAAAAATGTGGGCATCATTATGGAAACCAGGTTCTAAGATGAACTAAATGTAATAAACCTGACTCCCGGCCCAATTTTCACAGACTCCGGAAAATAGAAAGTATCAGGAAAAAGATCAGGAACTTAATAGACCTAAGAAGACAAATGGTACAAATATATCAACTATTATTCTCTGTGTCTCATGCCCTTTCTTGCTAGAAAACGGGTATTTATATATATATACAATACTTGTAATACATTATATTATTTATATAAATATAAGCATATAAATTTTATATAATTGTGTGATACATCATATATGCTGAGGTATAGCATATACGTAATTTTTTCCTGGAAACATTTTTAAATGCAAACTCCCATTAAATTGTACTTAAACAAATAAAAACATACCAAATGAAGGGAACATGTACTATTAAATGCTTTACCAGCAGTAAAAATAAGAGAAACCAGAGAAGACAGTGTTGACAAGTGTCTTGTCCGTGGGAAACCCAGGAGTGGGACATCCCCAGACTTCCCCCAAGCCGAATCTCTTCTTCATCCACCAGCATCTCCGGAAATCCGAAATACCACATTTCAGGTGTTTGCTTTTGGAAATGCAGTGCAACTTACGCGTTTTTGAAAGTGCTGCTGACGTTTGCAACAATTCCATGCGAAGTGAAAAGCTTGGGTAAGGCTCCTGCCATGGTGGTGTTGTAAGTCTGTGCTCTGAGGCTCCCGTGCCACACACATATACCTGCTCTAAATATACACGAGTGATAGACGAAAAAGAAGGAGAAAATGTAAGTTTAGAGGGCTCTTGAAACAACGTGACCATCTCTGAGGATCGGTGTCCAGACACAAGTGCACAGTGGTGAGAGGGGCCGGAGGGGTCATCCTGACAAACCCAGGGGCCCAAAGCAGGTGGACGCTGCCAGAAGCTGGGCTCCTGTCGGGTCGTGGGCACCAAGGTGCTCACGGGGAGGAGAGAAAACCTTGATACAGCCTCTGGCCTGGAGCTGAGCTGAGCCCTGCAGTGGCTACACCTGGGATGCCTCCGGTCAAGATAACACGACTCGCTCCGGGAGCAGGGCCCCCAGTGGACCAGGTCAAGGCCTTCGTTAGCCAGAGGCAGGGGTGAGCAAAGGGGCACAGCGAGAGAGACCATGGGAGAGAGTCCCCCACCTAGGTTGAGCTGACAAACCCAAAATGCCAATACCCACGTGTAAAGCGAATGCTAAAGGACCATCAAAAGCAGCAATCTAAAGATGAACTCACTCCAGACAAAATAAAAGTAATAGAACAGTCTAGAAAAAGCTTTAAATGTTTAGGGACCTTAAGGGAATATATGATGGAATAAATCCATAAAAAGGGATCAGAAATTGTGAAATAAAGAACTCACAGAAATAAAACAAGAATGTATTTTTAAAGAACCAATTAGAAATCCTAGAAATGATCCATTTAGGGGTTAACATAAAAAACACAATAGAAGGAAGAAAAGTGCTGAGAAACACCTCTGGAAAGTAGAATGGAAAGAAAGATTTTAAAAAATAAGAGTCTGTAAGAGACAAGAACAATAGTCTGGGAGAGGTCAGTCTCATCTCATCAGAATTTCAGGGGAACAGAGGGAACGGCAGAGAAGCATAATTAAAGCAATAAAAGCTGGGAATTTTCCAGAATGTGAGAAACAGGAATCTTCAGATTAAAAGTGCTTTCAAACGTGGAGCAGGATGAATGAGACTAAACCCACACCTGGACACAAAGTAGGGAAACTATGGGGTAAAATGTCAAAGTGGAAATGTTACAAGTTACCTGGGAATGGACTGAAAAGTGGGGGGAAAAGAGTAGTATCAAAGAGTGGACCCAGAAAATAGGTCCCTGGTTTTGGGGGAGCAAACCGTATCTGAGAACACGTCTAGCCACTTGTTCACTTCTCTGTATTCTAAATGCCCTATTTCAGTCGAACCATTTCCACATTTTGGCGTGCGTGGGTGAGTGATCTTCAGCAATACCACGAAGATGTAGGTGAGCGCACACAGTACAAGACACAGGCAACCTCTGTCATTAGAGCTGTGTGATCGGATCAGAATTTCCTGGGGAGTATTTTTTGCAACTTCCTTATTACAGAAGCATCTCAGTGATACATGCAGGCATAATAAGAAGCCCCTCCTCCGTCCCCACTCATCACCCAGCTCCAGCAGTTACCACAAGCCTGCTTCATGGACCCGCTGCCCTCTTCCCTCATCCCCGGATTACTTTAAAACAAAAACCAGACATTGTGTTGTTTCATTAGTGTTTCAGGTGTATCTTCAGAATACTAGGACTATTAAAATATATATTCCCCTACTATTATTATACCTTGAAAACAATAAGTCATCAACTATCAACTCAGTGTTCACATTTCAGAGGACTTTTTAAACCTATGTGTTTCCTCAGCCCAATCCCAGACACAGGACCAGCATGCAGAGTGAGTCCAGGAGCCTGTATATCTGAAGTCTCCCTAAGTGATTCTGAGAGTCAGGGCTGATAATTGCTGGCTCAGATGACTGTTTAGGTCCTTTCTGACCTTGAGACTATGACTTTTCCAATGTCACACATCTGCGGTCACACCTCTCCTTTCTCCTGGGTGAGGCTGGTTCCATTATATCACTGAACTAGCATGGAAGTCAACTTTATGCATGTGATCAGAGGTGTTAGAATGAGAAAGCAGCTTTGGGGAAGGAGTCAAATTCCCCAGTGTGAGATCCATCCCGTACACGAATTGTAGGACAGTGAACGGGGTCCTTGTAGCTCTCGGAGGCTCAGTTTCCTCAAGCAAAAAAACAAACTTCTTGATGGCAATGACCCGAATAACACACCTAACGGAGCCTTTAACAAGGTTTAAGTTAAAGTAAGGCACGTGAATGTATTCTCCAAGTGTCCATGGGTATAGGAATGTCTTCAGTTTAGATTTGAATATTGGCACTGCAGGGGATAAAAAGGTACATGAGAAAAAGGAAAGTCCAGAAAAGCTTTTTTTTTTTTTTTAATAGACTTGAATGGGAGTAAAACAGTACAGAAGTATTCATGCTTATGTATGTGGAAAAAAAGAAAAATCATTAAATTTTAACTTTGTATGCATATTTTAATTATTAAAAGACACTGCATTAGAACTTGTATTTGCTCAGAATGTCGCAGTAAGCCTTGGGAGGGTTTCAAGCCATAGAATTAAAGAATTAAAATTATCTGACTGTATTCTTGTTTGGGCTATGTGCTACAATTGTTTTCATTGCAACACTGAATTTGGTACGTTACATACTGTAAAATTTTAAACTTCTAGGTGTAGGGGAAAACAAGTGCTCCTCTCTCCTCTCCTAAATTACTAAGCCACCTTTCCAGCTGTTTTCCATCTGCAGGATTCACGGCGTCTTGCGGCCAGTGCCCCCCCTTCCCCTCTTCCCCCCCCACCTCCCCCCCCATCACATGGCTCCTCTGAAGGCCTGGCTTGGGGGCGTGTCACTCTGATCTTAGCGTTGTCCCTGCCTCTTCCTCCTCTTTCATTTTCCATATCCTACTGGGCTCCTCATCCTAGCGGTTCTTTCTATGACTATCCCTCCTACTGGGTTCTTTGCTGCATCCTCCCTTCAGCTCAAACTGTCCCCATCTTCCCAGCACTCCTCTGATCATGTGTCTGTTCACCCTAAAAAAACCCTAGCATCCGAGGTGACTCAGCCCAGTTCACTTTTGTAGCTCAGTTTCCTTCTGTTCCACGTGTGAGTTCCCAGCAGATCGTCCCCCCCCCCCCCATCCTACAGACACGCCTCTGCCGCTGCCTACCAGCCTTGCTCATCCTCCTCCCTCCACCGGGAATGCCCCATCCAGACCCACCGGTTGAAATCCTAACCATCTCCCTTAGACGTTAGCTCTGTGGACTGGTTTCGATTTCCCTCTCCTAAGCGCACAGAATGTCACCTTGCACGTGTGATGTCAGCTATGGCCACTTGACTTGTTTTGGTCAATGACACGGTGTAGACGCAAAGTATGTCTCTTCTGGGTGGAAGACCCAGTGAGTGACCACCCAGCCCCGTCTTCCCTGGCTGTAGTGACTGAGTCCACGTAGGAGTGAAGGTGCCATGAAATCGATCAGCCGGTCTCAGCCCTGGCTGACCCTGCAGAGTCACTGGGCCCCACAGTGGGCGTTAAGCACTGAAATTTGGGGCCAGTTATTACTAGGGCACAACGTGGCCTGTCTTCGGTTCCATCGAATTCCAGGCCCAGGCCCACGCCCTCACAGAAGTGCTCCCCGCTGACCACGACTGCAGGCCCCTCCTCCTGCTGGACCCGTGCAGGTGGTCTGTACCTCTGTTTGCAGTCGTAACCCGGTGTGACCACGGGCTCAGAGTCGCACAGACCCCTCTTTGAATGTCAAACTGCTGTTGGCCACTAATGCCCAATTCTCTTTCTGAAACCCAGTTTTCTTGTCTAAATAATTGACATGATGCCTCAGAATTGTGAAAAATGAATGAACTACAATCCTGCAATCATATAGATGCAGTGTTCCCTAAATGGGAAACCTTTACATTGACATCGTTTTCTCCTCTTGGTATAGAAAACGCACTAACCTTAAAGTAATTTCAGAGAATAAGATTTTATTTTTATATCTCTGTGATGTATAGAATAATTACAAGACTGCACAGATAAATTTTTCTGCCCAATATTTTCACCAGTTTGATTTTTTTTTTACCAGTTTGATTTTTTTTTTAAAATAAGGCACAGATATTGATACATATTTACTTTTTAAGGTAGTTACCAAGGCAAACCATAACTATGTAAATAATTTGATTATATTATTACACAATAATATTATCTTTTAAAAATAAATTTTAGATTGAGTTTTCACAAGAAAAATCACTTAAAAAACCAATTATCAGGGCTTCCCTGGTTGCTCAGTGGTTAAGAATTGCCTGCCAACGCAGGGGACACAGGTTCAAGCCCTGGTCCAGGAAGATCTCACATGCCGTGGAGCAACTAAGCCCGTGTGCCACAGCTACTGAGCCGCGTGCCACAACTCCTGAAGCCCACGCGCCTAGAGCCCATGCTCTGCAGCAAGAGAAGCCACTGCAATGAGAAACCCGTGCACCGCAACAAAGAGTAGCCCCCACTTGCCGCAACTAGAGAAAGCTCACACGCAGCAACGAAGACCCAATGCAGCCAAAAATAAATAAAATTAATTTATACAAAAAACCCCAATTATCAGAAAAGATGAAAATCATAGACTGAAAATTTTTAGTTGTTCATATAATGTGTCCAGTTTCCTTTGACCTGAGTATTTATTTTGAAAAGATGACAATTTTTGCTTTCAAGGGTTTTTTGTTTGTTTGTTTAATTCAGACTTACTTAAATATCAAGATCAAAATGAATAAATATAGAGTAACTCACATTTTAGATTAGATTGAAGCAATTTGTTGTTTAGATACAAAATTCCTTAAAATAATTATGTATTAATACTTCCCGAGACCATGACTTTTTCACTAGGCTACCAGGAAGCCACAGTGCGGTCAGGAATATATTACTAACTAAACAGTATTAGGATTAGGTACTATGTAGTTTGCGTATTTCATGGTTGTAATTCCCACGAGAAGCTTAAGATATCATTAGCATCTTTTAAAACATTAATCTCAGCAGCTAGTTATGAGAGAATTTTCTATGATTCTGCCCTTTCATTTGTACTGGGATTCCGGAAACAGACTCTTTTGGTTTAATAACAAGAGTTTTTTTCAAGAAGCACACAGTTTATTAATTTCCCACACAGTTATTAAATAAAGAAGACAGGATTACAGTTTGAGTTTCAATTTATAAATATAGAAAACTGGCAATAGAGTAAAAAATAAACTTCTAGAGGGCTCTGTAGCCAAGAATATATATATAACAAAATATCCAGCAGATATATACCCAATTACAAGTAAGAGTTATGTTCTACCTAAAAACTATTTGTTAAAATATAGTAAATTCATGAAGAGATGCCCATTCAAAGACAAATGCAAAAAAATTATTTTCTTTAGTTTAATAATTTGGTTTACTTGTTGCAAGGCAATTATAAGGAGTGGCAAGGCAGGGTGAATTCCTGCTTTAAAAAGGTACATTCTAAGTACTTTCAGTCTTGTACAATTCTCTACACAAATCTACACCCTCACAAGCAGCCCCTATTCTGAGGTCACGTAGACTACAGATTAATGTGAACGAATGTTAATATTTTAAGCCAGGAGTTGGCAAACTACAAACCTGTGGGCCAGATTCAGCCTCCTTTCTGTTTTTGTATGACCCACGAACTAAGAATGCTTTCACATTTTTAAATGGTTAAAAAAAAATAAAAATGAGAGGTGACATGAAACAAAGTATTAATTCAAAAACCTAGATATATGGTATTAGCTAACAAAGAGATATTAAGTTACAGAAGTAAAAGAGGATGAAAGTGTCCACTTCTCATCAGATGGGACTTGATTTCACTATACTTGCCTTGTTGAAACCAAGAAGACATCAGATTCACAGCTGTTCTTGGAGGGCAGTGATAATTAGCCCAGAGAAAGTGTTCTAGTCCAAAATGAGATTCTCAGGGTTTTCTACTGGCAAACCAGGTATCCAATATTTGGGGATATTTATAATTATAATGCATTCTGAAAGATCCAGCAACTGCTGACTACACCATTTATTGAATCCAGCAACTGCTGACTACACCATTTATTGAAAAAAAAATCCTTCTACTGTTGTGCATGCTGCCACCTTTGCCATAAATCAAGTGTCCATATGTGTGAGTCTGTCTCTGAACTAGTTATGCTGTTTCTTTGGTCTTTGTGTCTATTGTTACACAAAAAAACTGCCTTAAATCTGGAAAAGACTATATATATATATATATATATATATATATATATATATACACACATATATATATACACACACACATATAAATATATACACACACACACACACACACACATATATATATATATATACACACATATATATAACTGAATCACTGTGCTGTCCACCTGAAACATGACATTGTAAATCAACTATACTTCAATTTAAAAAAACTGCCTTAGTTACTGAAACTTTATAATAAATTTTGACATCTGGTAGACTAAGTCCTTCCACTGTGTTCTTTTTATTAGAAGCCATCTTGGCTCTTCTTGAGTCTTTGTGTTCTCAAGTAAATTTTAGAATCAGCTGTCAAATACCACAAAAAAAATCCAGCTGAGATTTTTATTGGGGTGGCATTGAATTTATAGATTAGTTTGAGTAAAACTGATATAATAAAAACATTTCTAATCCATGTACATGGTATACCCCTCATTTAATTAGATCATCTATACTTTTTCACAATAATGTTGTGTAGTTTTCTCTGTGTGGTTCTTGTTCATCTTTGTTTAGATTTAGTCCTAAATATTTGATATTTTTATGGTATTGTAAATGATATGTTTCCAGCTGTTTTCCAGCTGTTCTATTGCTTGTACATAGAAATATATTTGATTTTTAAAATAGTGACTTGTGTTTAACAACTTTGCTAAGTTCATTTATTCATTCTAATAATTTTTGTTTTCTACATGCACAATCATATATCTGCAAATAATGTCAGCTTTGTTACTGCTTCTCCAACGTTTATATTTTTATTCCACTGGCTAGAACTGATAGTTTAATGATGAACAGTGTTGGTGACACCAAACATTCTTGTTTACTTCCTAATCTCAGGTGGAAAAGTTTCAAAATTTCACTATTAAATATGTTTTTAAATTCTCTTTACCATGATGGTGACGTTTCACTTTATTCCTACCTTCAAAAAATATCTGTTATTGTAATAATGAAATATAAGTTTATGCCTAGATGCTAAGAGATTTTCTTTTCAAATCATAAATGGATTAAATTATTTCACATGGTTTTTCTTTATCAAGTCTATGATTACATAATTTTTCTTTTTAGAAAAAATAATGTTAATATGCTACTCCCAGGAATGAACCCCAAATTTTGTGATGTGTTATCCTTTTTATACTTTGCTATACTTGATTTGCTAATACTTTATTTATATATTTTAGATCCATATGCATGAGGAAGTTTAGCCTATCACTTTAGTTTCTTATAATGTCCTTTTAGATTTTGATGTCAAACTTATGTTAGTCTCATAAAAATTACTTGGAAGTGTCCCCCTTTTTCTCTTCTTTGATCTTCCCTACCCCTCTTTAAACATTTGGATTTGACTTAGGCCTGGAGTTCTGTTTTGGGGTGGAGGGTGGAGGTGGGGAGTGGAGGTGGGGATGTTTTAAGTTCAGATTTATGTGCTGAGATTTATCTGTTTCACTAATCCTTTCAAAAAGCTGAGTCTCAGCTTTATTTATTAGCATCAGTCATCTAAGGGGGACATGAATTCTGGGAAACGCTGAGTATCTGGTTGAGAATACAAAGAGACTCAAAATATTGGAGTGGAAGATGGGCTTTATTGATATTTTTCAGGAAGTTCAGCGAATTTTTTAAAATACTCACTTTATTGAAATATAATTCACATACCATAAAATTCACCTTTACGTGTGTGTAGTTCAGTGGGTTTTTGTATATATTCACAGAGCTGTGCGACCATCACCGCTAATATCAGAACATCCTTCCACCCCAAACCTATTGGCAGTCAGTCTTCACTTTGCCTAACCCCACAACCCTAGTAAACCACTAATCTTTCTGTTTCTACTTTCATGCCTATTTTCGACATTTCATTTAAAAGGTATCATACAATATGTGGTCTTTTGTGATGGGCTTCTTTCACTTCACTTAGCATGTTTTCAAGGGTCATCCTGTTGTAGAACAACTTTGTTTTAAAATGAAAAAAATTACCATACAAATCCTATAATATGATCAAAATGTAACCATTACTATTATAGTATTAGACTTAGTTATCCCTGCCCAGTGTGCTTCATAAGGTGCTAATATTTATAATGAATTTTATAGATTAAAACATTCTCGCCTTAGTTCATTTTGCTGAAAGGAAAAAAAAATCAAGTTGCAGGATAAGTTTGTACAAATAATATTTCTAAAATGCATTCTTAGTCAATGAAAAACATCTTCCTAAATTATTAAATGTAACTTAAAAATCGGCTAATGTATTTTGTATGATATAATTATTAAATTGAAAGCTTTAGTTAAAAATAGAGTATAACATATCTTGCTTTTCTATACAAATTAAAAATGTAAAACTTCACAGTTAATCTGAGAAGCTTTAATTTGGAAACATTTATGTCTGAGGTTTCATGAGATGTCAAGATTCTACTCAAGTCTGGAAGAAAATATTTACAACACATACATCTGGGGAGGGGAGAAAATGAGGATTACAGTGGATCACAAGGCAGTATCTTGACTGTGGTGATAGTTTCATGGGTGTGTACATATGTGAGAACTAAAAAAATTATACTATTTAAATATGTGCATCTTATCATATGTTAATTATACCTCAATAAAGCTGGCAAAAAAGATTCTACCCTATCTGAAACCCAAATCATGTCATATATCTAGGAAATGTCATGCACTTGGTCAAAGTGGTTTCCTGTGTGGTTTTCACTTCTTGAAGTAGTTAGACTTAGGCAAAAATCTGGCCACTTTTTTCTTTCTGATCCTTTTTAAGACCATTTAATTTTGGCAATTTCGCTGCTTCTCTTTTTTTAATGGGCACATACAGCACAAACGTTTTAGAAGTAAATCAGTAGACAATATTGGGAATAAACCGTACATTTCAATTGTATAAAATCTTTCTCTGTGTCTAGAAAAGAATTATAATCTTTAAATTTAAGTACAATTTTTTTAAAAAGTGTTTTCTGGTAAGAAAACCCTGCAGAAATGTACACATAATAATGACTTAGAAAATTTGTTTATAGACCAGAATAATTTTTTCAGTTGGGTTACCAAACTATCGAGAAATATAATATTATTGGCTTTACAAGAAAAAAAATTGCACGGTGTGCCCAAATTCAGGTGCCACACCGTGTAGCATTAAAAACGGCCTGATCTGAAGAGTCAAAGATTTAAGGGGACAGAGGGGTCCCTGCTTTGCCTTGCTTTCCAAAGCTGGGACCAAACCCAGTAAGGATGTGCCCTGTCCCTGCTACAATTCTGATTCTCCTGCTGGTTTACTTTCTGTAATTCATGTTCTACATGTGAAAAATGCAGAATGGTAGTGCTAGGCTGTGAGGCCTGTTTAAAAGGATTGATGGTAATAGGTCTGTCATTGAAAAATCTGCATAGTCAAGGAGCTAGGTGGGAAATTCAGGAGTTTGTGGTAATAATGCCTTTTTGTAATGATGAATTGCTCTCTCGCGTGGAAGGACGCTGTCCAGCTGTCGGACAGAGATGACCTCAGGGGTCAGACCCACTGGCACTGGAATCCTGATGCTTCAACACAAGCTCTGTGACCCTGAGCAGGTTGGATGCCTCCTCCGGTGTTTGAGTTACGAGTCTGTAATAACTGGAAGAAGATTGCCCGCAGTCGGGAGATGACTGTCCACGGGTCTCCTGTGAGCAGACGCACTGACAGCTTTTGCTACAACGATCTTTCCCAGGATGGGAGTAAGGCACGCAATCTGGGGAGATGGAGTGTCTTCCGCCATCTAATCTGCAAAGGGCAGGTTCATTCGCTGTTGTTTGCAATAGGGATAAAGTCTCCCTCTGGGGCAGGGGGCAGGTCGTTTGCAACCCATCATAAAAGACTGGGGGTTCCTAAGCGTGGAACTGGTCCACAGGGACACAAACCCAGGATGAGCTGCATCACCCGTGTGGGACTTGGGGGTCAAGGGGGACAGAGGTAGGCATGGAACTCATGCTGCCTGCTGTGCTGGGAGCAGTAGGGCCCTTTGTCTCTGAGCCAGGAGGCTTGTGTCTTCTGCCAGCATCCTTGGCACTGTGCCAGGCTAACCTGTCAGCTTGCACAGAGGGTGAAGTCTCGCACACCTGTCGAGACAGGTGCCTGTCGCTGACACCCACCTTCGGGTTATTGGGAGGATGGGAAGAGGCACCAGATCACCTTGGCAAATGCTAGTCTCTCAAAAATATGCTTCCTTCCTCTCTGACACCAAGATTTGGTTTTTTTGACTGTAAATAGTTGTCAACTCATCATTACTTTCTTTCAGTTTTCAGTTGGTACCTGTAATCATTAGATTCAAGTTCCACATCCTAATTATATCTATGGACAAACAGCCAGATGAAAAGTAAAAGCATTTTCTGGCGTTTTTCTCTCAGCTCAAGTCAGCGGTTCAGATGTCTCCAAGGATAGACTAAAGCTTTCATGTTCAGGTGGTACCCGAGTATCTGGCATGGGGTGCCTATTTTAAGTGTTATCCATCGAATGTACACCTTATACAGTACAGCATGTTTGTAAGAAAAAATGCAACCAAAGAATGTCCGTCATGCATTAACTCTGTCTTGTTGTGTTTTCTTATTGTAGTTTACAGGAAATAGAAGAGTAGGCTATGAGTAGATTATAAAAAGGAAAATGAGAAATCATTCTCTCTGAGAGGTACCAGCTACTTGCTCAGGTTTGCCGCAGTGTGACATGGGACTAACTGTGGAGCGTTCTCGGGGGTAAATTCTGCGAGAGCCTCACAAACACTGTGGCGATCTCTTCTGTTTCTAGCTCCTAACTGAAGATCGGACACACTTCTCTAACTTCTATGGCCTCATCCGTGCCTGCTGGGCCTCTGCCCGTATTGGATATTGATCCTATGCCACGCTACTACACCCACAAGAGTTACAACGTTTAGAAATTCTTACCAGAGCTTCTCGTAAAACTTTCACAAGGAAATCATGAAATATTAAACCATGTGAGTTAGCGTTTCTTTGTCAAAACATTTTATTGTAACTTCTGTTTAAGGAAAGCATCCAAACCACCGAATTCTGCTTGTGTTTAGTTTCATTGAACAATGTCTTTATCAAGTGTTTCTGGAGAGTTTTCTTTGAAGACCCACTCCCAGAACATATGCCCTTGGATGTGATTTGCAGTTTGTTGGAGAAGATTTGAGTTTCCTTTTTAGTCTGTGACACATTTCCACATCCAAGTGCCTTGTTTACATTTATGATGTTTATGGCTATAGCTGGGGAATACGCAATGCTAACACAGAATGTGAAGATTACCTTCTTTGTTAGCTGAGAGCAGCGGTTTAGTATGCTGTCTAGGCGAGAATAGGCCAGAAGTGCCTGACAGAGGCAGCCTGGGGTCAGCCAGACCCCTGCCCTGAGTCCAGATGCTGTGCAAACATCGCTATTTTCCCCTCACTCTGTTTCCACGTGTGTACACTCCTCCACACAGACAGTCCTGCCATGGCCACATCGTGTGGTCTCGCTGCTCCCATCCCGACCCGTGCTCCCCATCCTGGCACTAGGCCCCGTGGCATCCATGTGAGGACTGGCTGTCTTACGGATGCTTTAGAAGCAGGATTCTATTACGCTCAAGGCCTGACCTAATGAGGGTCCTTGCAAACGTATCAACAGTGGAGGACGGGATGAAGCAATTCATAATTCTGTGAATTCATACTTTGTGGCTATTCTCCATCTGCCTTCCCTGGCACCTGCTCTGTGCCCCGGGAGGCTGACCTCTCCCCTGACTGTGTGTGAACACTAGGGAGCACAGGCTGGAGGCTGTGGGGAAAAAGAGAGCGCAGGGTCTCTCTTCTCCCTGCTCCCTAACTTTCTGCCATCTGGCAGGGGCTTTGTTCTTCTCGAGCCTCCACTCTTGCCAGGTGGTCTTCAGGATAGCCACCCTCTCAGGGTCCAGCATCACTGGTCCCTCCCCTCCTGTCTGGGGGCAACAGTTCCCCTGTTGCTTAGTTCTGAGATGTCTAGAAGCTTCACTCCACCCATATATATATACATATGCTTTATTGAGATATAATTCACATGCCACACGATTCACCCGTTTAAAGTACACCATTCAATGGTTTGGGCTACATTCACAGAGTCGTGCAGCTGTCACCACCATCGAGTTTAGAACATTTTCATCAGCCCAGAAGAAACCCTGCACCCACCAGCGGTCCCTGCCCCGGCCCCCGGCCCCCGGGCCTCTGGCCTTAGGTAAGCACTGATCCGCTCTCTGCCTCTGTAGATTTGCCCATGCTGGACATTTCACAGAAGAGGACTCCTCCAACTTTTCCCCCTCCCTCTGTGTTCCCATAACCCTGTATAAATAGCCCCTCCATAAAACGCTCTTCTGTTAAACCCTTTGCAGTGTGCCACCTTTTGGGCCAGGCCCCCACTGGTTCAGGCCTGCTTGCCAATTTGGAGAAACTGAGTTCCCAGCTCTGGCCGTCAGAGGCGGGTGATGCCCTTAATAAAGAAGCAGAAGCAGAAGCCCTCTGGGTTGGAGTCGCTTTGATCTGCCACAAGATGCCTGCCAGGCAGGGAGATGACGACAACTGCTGCTCAGGAAAGTGGTGTGGCCACAAGCCTCCACCCCAGAGCCCCGCCCGCAGAGGCCAAGCTCAGGACCACAGGAAGCCTGGACGCTCCCCAGGTTTCCTTTGCTCCTTGAAAAGTGTGAAGACGCCCAACACCTGCCCAGCCCCTGGTCCCTGTCACACTCTCCCAGGCGCCTTCAGCTGCATCTTCTGACGCCCTTTAACTCTCCCC
Source organism: Balaenoptera borealis (assembly GCF_965194805.1). NCBI lineage: Eukaryota > Metazoa > Chordata > Mammalia > Artiodactyla > Balaenopteridae > Balaenoptera > Balaenoptera borealis. The sequence continues at coordinate 1,934,364 of NC_138873.1, forward strand.
GCGTCCCCATCTCGCCAGCCCACCGCGCTCTGCACAGCAAAAGGCTGGCTCCGGTCACACAGCAAACAAACCCAAGTTTGCGGGAAGAGGCGCAAAGCTCCAAACCAGTGGTGGAGCCACGGCCTCTTGACAGGCGGGGGCATCTGTGGGTTGACAGCTTTTCTGCTGAGTGTGGAGTTAGGAGAACAGTCCGGATGAATCCCTGGGCGGATCCGGCCTTGACGGGCAGGTGGAAGAAGGGAAGTGCACAAAGGAGGATGAGGGAGAGTGAGGGAGATACAGGAAGCAGTTCGGGAAGGATCAGGGCAGGGCCCTTAGGGGGCCATGGTTCTTGGGGCGGGTGTGGAGGTGGGAGCTTGCTCGCAGGTTTATCAGTTTAGGAAGTCGTGGGTGACCAGCAAGGGCAGCTTCTTTAGGGAGTCAGGTTTTGTGAATTTTATTTCCCTACTAGTTGGGGGGCAGGTAATCAAATTTCAGCTTTTTGGAGTGTGAAGGGAAGTGAGGAAGTCGAAACAGGAAGTGCAATTTATCAAGAAGCTTGGTGGTAAAGGCAGCAGAACAGGGAGAGCAGAGCCCACGGATTTTGAATGAGACACAGTACGATACGTTGGTGATGGCGACGGGGCAGCATCAGAGGAGAGGAAAATTTTCAGGACCAAGAGGACCGGGACGAGGAGACAGAGAAAATATGAGAAGAGCATCCGCCCTCCGTAGTTGCTGCTCTGGCGGAGCCCCTTCTGTGTTCGCTCCCAGCCGGGGTGGGCGGGTAGCAGGGGTTTCCTAACAACAACAGCAAATCTCAGTTTTGATATTTTCTCTAGTCTCTTTATCCTGATTCCTCTCTCTGTCCTGAGCTTTTCTTCACTCTCTCTAACCACTTAGCCATTATGTGTCTTAGCCCACAAGATGAGATCTGAAATCTATTAAAGAAAAATACGGCAAGACGTGGGAGGAAGAAGAAAAACTATGAAAAGCAAATACAAAAGATTAAGGTAATTGAAGTCTGGAACCATTGAATGTGGGTACGAAGACCCCTCTCTAATTCAGTGGCTCTAAATGACATAATTGTCCAAAATTTGACTCTCCTAACAAAGGCACTGAATCACACACGTGCAAAAAGATTAAACTGTTATGTGTTTAAGAATGCAAAAAGAAGTTTCACATATTACAAACCATCTAAAATAGTTTTAAAAAGTATTAGCCCTTAAGGGAGTGAGTTTCCATTATTTTGAAAAATAGACTGTATGAAACAGTTCACTCTCGAATAACGCCGACCAAATAAAGTGTCAGTAATAAATGATCACAAAACATAACAAAATGTTCACAAAAGGGGCAGGAAGGAAGCAGCTGGCTGTTTGGGTGACAGAGCCTATGGCGTCGAAGCCCTGGGGCTGCAGTGCCCGTGCCTGGAAACCACCGTCCAGCCTTCATGAGCTGGACCCCCGGGGTTCCCTGAACTAGCCAGTGCCCCTTTTTAAAGAAAAAAACATTTTTTTTAAAGGACGACTACTTGCCAACTTGAACAACTTTAAACTTGGTTCATTTTGTTACTAAATTAAATTTAGTTGTTTTTGGCAAGTGTATTCATTCTTAGTAGTTTTGCCTTTCAATTTTCCTCTGTAGACTAGTAGGTATAAAGAAAAATGTTTGCAGCTTGGAACCCTGCCCTGACACCAAAGGCAAGGAGCTTTCAGCGAGGATGTTGTGACGTGAGATCCTCCCTTCTTCAAGGAGTCCTCTCTAACCCCATTCCGTAATTGTTTTCTTCTGCTCTGCTTTTTCTCACTTTTGTTTCTGGTGGGTGTATGCTCTGGTCTAGAATATAAATGGTTCAAGCCCCAGATGCACACCTCCTCGCCTCCGTCCTCAGGGCCCTTTACATGACACTAAGTGTGCTATGGATGTCTAATTCATACTCAGAGACACGATCTGATTGACTTATAGAACGCTGGCCTGAAAATGAGGAAAGCTGGTCTATTTTGAGCTACGACGTACCATTTCCATGACCTTCGGCACACTGCTTATTGTCTCCACTTCACTAATAGCTGACTGAGAATTCTTAACGGAACCAGAAGAAGGCACCCAGTGATGTACTGAGAAGATGTTATGGTGGCAGCAGTGTGGCCAGGGCAGCAGTCAGCGAGGCTCTGAGAGCTGATACGGGCTTGCCCTGACCTCACTGGAGACCCCCGGCGTCGCTGAGAGTCACAAAGACTGTACCCCCATTCTCTGGGGTGCTAGGGCATCAGAAAGGGTTGGCCCACTTAGAAGGAGGTGCCAGGAAACAGTCAGTGTCCCACTGTCCTTCTGTGTCTGACACAGGCCTCTCTTGTTTCCTCTTTGCGGCTAAGACAGCCTCAACCCTGTCACAAAAGGAAGTTTCAAAAGAGTGAAGGTTACCATTAGAATTTGGATCACCAGGAAATGGGGCAGAACTTGATGTAGCACATTCCAAAGATGGGGAAAAAGATCTAGTTATTAATTTGAGTCATTCTCCTCAAGAACAAATTCACATGTTGAACAATTTGGACAAATGAAGGGTGAAGATTAAATAATTGTATCACAACCGCACACCCACTCAGAACCAGACTGAATAAACCCTATCATAAAGGGGGACTTTTCAGAACCGCAGATAAAAGTTGAATTCTATTTCACTTGGATGGTAAAAATCACTTAACATCTGGAAATTTCATTTAACCTCAGAAAGTTTTCCCTCTTTATCAATTAATGGGATGGTTTGATTTATTAGTCAATCCTACATTCTTCTATAACCTTTTCTTGAGAGAGAAAGCCCCACATTCGGTATTGAACGTCACAAGGCGCTTGTACCTTTCCCCTGTCTCATCAGGACCCTTGGTGCCACCCGTCAGGCACTGTTCCTATTTCCATTTCAGAGACGGAAGCTCAGGCGCCCAGCGCTGGAGCTGCCCGTGGACCTGGACCCAGTGATGCGACCCCAAACTGAGGCCTGGCCTGGGGGGGGTGGTCAGGACACGGCGATGGTGAAGGTCATCTCTTAACCGCAGAGGCGCGGTTGTTTCTGATTTGTAAGACTGCGAGTCCTTTCTGGCTTGTCCTCTGGGAACAGCCTAGAATCTTCCCACCAAGGTTAACATCACAGAACAGCACAGCTGAGAAGAGCTCTGAGACAATTTCAGCTCACCTCTTCTTCTACTGCCAAATCAACAGCCACAGTGAATGAAATGCCATTAAAAAAGCAACAGTAGTTGTTTCCCAGCAACTTCTTCCGAGGCGGGGGCTGTCTTGAGCCCCTCTGCGTGACAGGGCGTTCTTCCTGGGGTCTCAGTCATCACTTCACACTTATAGCAACCCTTACGACTGTTTATGTGATTGTATCACCTCCACATTGCAGTCTCTTGAGAAACGGAGAGCGGCCTCTAGAATTTTCTGCAGAGTCTGTGTTCTTCAGTCATTTCAGGAATTTTCCAGAATGGATGAATTAAAAGTCTTCTCTTCTGTCGTTGTCACATAACAAGAATAACACCGTTTCTCATGCAACACAGCACAGGGACCACTATTATAGAACACATTTCATTTCTCCCTTCATAACGGGGAAGCGTGCATTAACTTTAGAGTGGAACTGCCTCTTTCTGGATTCACGACCTTGGGACGCCTCCTCCTGAACGTTTTTCCACCTGCTCTGACCTCCACCACCTTTGTGTAGATGCTTCGGATCGTCGCTCTGTTCCTGCCAGCAGCCTGAAGGCGCTGCACCTCACAGGTGAAAGCTGCCTGGTCCTCAAGCGTCGTAACCTCCTTGTAAAAGGGACGCAACAGCTCTGCTGTCGGGGCCGAGTGAACGGACACCGATGGAGGGTAAACAGTAGACGCTTAATAAATGTCTGCCCTCCTCATTTCTCAGAGCAGAACTTTCCCACTTGATTTTTCATCTTCCCCTTCTCCCTCTACCTGGATGGTAACAACGCCTGTGAAACTTCATTCTCTTAACTAAAGAAACGAAAGAAATGCATGTGATTTCATTTTTCAGTCCCCGGAAGGAGCATTTGGAGTGGAAGCGCGTGATGAGACGGGGCCAGAGCGGAGCTGGGGAGGAGATGCAGTCCCACGCCCTCCCTTCCCGGTGACCGGGAGGCAGGGTCCCGCAGGGCCAGGGGAGGGATGCTGGGGACGGGACGGTGTTCCAGGAGGAGGGGGTGGCGGGGCGAGTGGGGACCTCCTCGTCCTTTCTGTAGTCGATCCCTGCCCCATTTATAACAGTGATGGCTGACACTTGGGAGCCGTGCCTGCTGATCAGAAACGATCCTCTGAGGCGCTTCCTGGGGGCACCTGGCCGGCTGTCTCAGCCGGGGCCCAGCCGTGCGCTGGACGGTGCAGCCTGACGTCTGTGAGGGTGGACGCAGTTCTGGGCGGCGGCACAGCTGAGGTGCTGGGCGTCCTCCTGCCTGCTGTCCGGGCTCATTCCTGCCCCAGTTTGGAATTGCTCAGTCATCTCCTGATCGCGTGGGATGGGGCTCCCTGCCAGGGCCCCTGTGCCCAGCTGCGAACGCATCCTTTCTCTGTGCTGCAAGGGGAGCCGGCTGACCTCTCCGCCTGCCAGCCGTCCACGGGCCTCGGCTGCTCTTGTGAAAGGGGCAGGCTCACACCCGGACCGGCTCCAGGCTGCTGGGCAGGGATGCTGGACAAGGGCTTGGTTCTGAATATTCTACCACACTGGGCCCGTCCACGAGAATCGGCCGGCACCCTGCCTGCCTGGCCACTGATGGCATGTGTAGGAGGTGCCCGCAGGCCGTGAGGCGCAGGGCTGAGCTCGCTTAGCTGCTGCCTTTGCCCTGGCAAGACCACAAGGGCCCCTCTTCTCAGACAGGGCCCGGGGGTGCTGAGAGATGGGACCCCCTGTTCCAGGCAGGGCCCCTGCAGGATGCCTGTCTGCTGTCCCCACCCGTCCAGAGCAGCTGTGAGGTTTCTGAGCACCTACCACAGAGGCTTGGGCCGTCTTTGTCCCGATTTCTTCTTTTTGTCCTCAAACAGGCCAAGGTTCATGACGCTCTCAGGAGAGGGGTTGGTACTGATGATCTCCAGCTCATTGGAGCTGCGGTCTCCAGCGAGAAGCATTGTCGAGATGACCAAATCCTGTCAATATGGAGTGTAGGCTTGGTGGTTTGGGGGAGCAGGAGCTAAGAAGGGTCTCGGCCGGGTCCCTCTGAGAGCAGGTGGTTTATCTGAGAGGTGAGTGAGGGAGCAGGAGGGGGCACGGCAAGGGGAACAGGAGCAACGGCTGCCAGCAGAGATGTCACCGTTGCAGGCACAGCCCTGCGTGGGACGCACCCATGGGACACGTCCAAAGCGAGACCCCCCGCCCCCCGCTCCCTCGTTTGGGGCCGTCTCTGCATGCAGGGAGCCCCCCAGCTTCCGAGCGGCCCCGGCACCGAAAAGTGGGGAGATGCGGGCTGCCCCAGCGCCGTGGCTGGCGACGAGAAACGGCCAGTAGGAGTGACCTTGGCCCCAGAGGAGCGAGCTGCAAGCAGTTTGCTCCAGTTGTTTGCTTCATGAGCTGTCTGAATATGGAGAAGAGTCTCTGATATAATGGTTCCGGAATCTGGGACTGTATGCGTTGTTCTGGGCATGGGGGAACCGCAGAGGGGTCCAGCTGCAGCTGCCCAGCTAACCACCTGCGGGAAAAACGGAGGTCTGCTCTGGCTTCTCTAGCCCCTGTTTCTCCTCTCTACCCCCCTCCTTCCTTCCACTCTTTCCCCTTCAAAAATGCTTTTATGCATAACATATGCACACCAGCACAGCACCAGAAACTTCCACATGCCAGAGTCTGTCACTTGTCTAAATGGTAGTGATCAAACTTTCTTCAGCCAGGGATCACCTCTCCCTCAATCAATCTCGCTCTCACCTATCTATGTATCTATCTATGTATCTAGCTCTGTATCTATGTATCTATCTATCTGTGTTTTTCTCTCTCTCTCTCTCTCCATCCATCTATCAGCTATCTGACTTTAGCTCTGGGAATCTTTATAGTCTTGTATCCAGTAATGAGCCGCTGTCTGCCTGCTTAGCTCTGCGATGACAGTGAATCTGTGTAGGGCCGTAAACGTTTGGAGGAACAGGAATAAACCCTCTTTGCTGAGTGCGGTAGGAAATACTAAAGCTGTATGAGGGGGCCCTACCCTGAAGGTCCTGGGACAATGAGCCTTCCATGTCCCGGGACCTTCCGGCCACAGGGCTGCTGTCCCCACGGGCTGCCCCCTAGGGTGGGTGCCAGGGCTGGGGGCCGGTCCACACACGCCCGAGTGTCTTCTAGGTCACGGTGGGCGAGACAGGTTTCTCAGGGAGCTGTGAGCGGGGACACCTGCAGAGGCTGCGGTGACCACGGGTGCAGAGGGACAATTTTGCAGCGTACACGGGAAGGAACGTGCTCCGGGTGCTGAATTATAGAGTCACACGGAGGGCGTCCGCCTCCCCTGGGCTTCTGTGTAACTACAATTCACTTATCAACTGATGTTTGTTGGGCAGAGACTCTGTGTCAGGCAGGGCACGTGATGGTCGCAAAACAGCGGGTGGAACCATCTGCCCCCCAGGAACCCCCAAAATCACACGGACAAGTAGAATAGAGATGTGCAGTGAAAATACAAAGAGTTCCATGACCGAGAACGCGGGGAGTGTGTGTTGATGGGCATCAAGGATCTCGGGGTAGCATATGCTTTGGCAGTTGTCAGATACGGACGGTTTGTAAGGAGAATGAGCTAATTTAGGGGGAGGGACCAAGACGGGTGGAGGGTCTCAGAGCCCCAGGCTGCCTCGGGTGCTGGAGAAAGTCTACTAGGATCACAGTGGTCATACTTGGCATCTAATCGGACCTTTTAGAGTTTGCACCGAAAACCCAACAACAGGGCTGCTTTGAAATTCTGAGACGTCAAAAGTGAGGACTTTGGTCACATTCTTATCAAAAATTACTTTGAGTATCGTCAGAAAAGGAAAGAAAGTTGCGGCCTCGGATGAGGCCATAAAACATATATGTACAGCGCTCACATGTGCTTGTTTTCAAAGGGTTAAAGGAAAATATATGAAACACCCACGTTTCCTGGCTGGGCCGCACACCTGGGCAGGCCCAGGAGGGACGTGGTCCGTGGCCCTGGACTGCCTGGTGCTTTATTAAATGGGACCGTCGGGAAAAGAGGCAGATGGAGGGACAGTTTGTTTCAACAGGTTTTTGCCTTTTAGGCATGTAAATTCTGCCGTTAAATATGCATTTGCGTATCTGACCGCTCTGTGGAAAGCAGCCCTTCTGAGAACCGTGGGCACCCCGTCAGCAGATGCCTTGGGGGTCTTCTGATCTGTGTGACCCACGCCCTCTTTCCCATTGATTTTTAAAAATTCTTTCACTCCTTATGGAAATATGACATATAGAAAAGTGTACTTAAATCCTCAGCGTGGTGAATTTCACAAACCCGGCATCCCTTCATCATCAGGGCAGATCCAACCCACACCCTTGGACCCCAGGGCCTCCTTGGCCACTTCCAGGTCCTGTCACCCACCCTATCCTCACAAACACTGTGCTGACTTCTGAAAGGTTTTTGTTTTGCTATTTTTTGTGCTTTCCATAAACAGCTTTTCATTACTTTTTAACTGTATATTTTTCTGTTCTTTAATTTTACTGTAAAACACACTAGAGATGATATTTTACTTTTGCTTAGAAGTGGAGATAAAGGCAGGATACAGTGTCAGCTAAATGCAGGATACAGTGTCAGCTAAATGCATATTCTTACTGCAAACCCCAGAGGAATCATATTGTGAAGACTCAGCCCTAAAGCCTGCGCGCCCGAGAAGGGCAGGAAGGACCAGGTTGAAGCGACTCTGTCGTAACCAAGAAACAGCCCACAGAGGTCAAGGTGAGATAGCGTCCTGACATCTTAATTTAAGCAGAACAAAGTCAGCATCTATCAAAACAGGCGTCTCAAGAACTCAGACCTGCACAGTTCCCAGCTCTGGTTAATGCAAGAAGGGATGTGGCCCGACCCACGTGGTAGGGCTGTGTCATGGGGAAAGCTGTCACCCACGAGCTCCTGAGGATGAAGGCCGCGTCCTCCTAGGTGCCCGCGGGTTCCTGCAGGGCCTCAGGGACCCACGGCTCCCGGGAATGAGTGAAAACTCAGGCGCACTCCCACTCCTTCCCGTGAAACCCTCCTTGCAGCCTTGTCGACGGGTGGTGGACGTGGCCAGGAAACGGCACCTTCCCTCTGTCCCAGTTCTTTTTTTTTTTAGTTAATTTACAATGTTGTGTTAGTTTCTGGTGTACAGAAAAGTGATTCGTTTATGTATATATGAATATATATTCATTAGTAATATATATATTATTTTTCAGATTCTTTTCCATTATAGGTAATTACAAGACATTGACTATAGTTCCCTGTGCTATACCTTGTTTAGACTTTATATACAGTAGTTTGTATCTGCTAATCCCAAGCTCCTACTTTATCCCTCCTCACCCCCTTTCCCCCTTGGTAATCGTAAGTTTGTTTTCTATGTCTGTGAGTCTGTTTCTGTTTTGTAGATACGTTCATTTGTGTCACCTCTGTCCCTGCCCCGATGTCCCAGCTCAGACCTCCTGTGAGGAAAGGGTTACCAGACAGAGCAGAGGAAACACGGTGGGCTGGGCAATCTGATCATCAGATGCACCATGAAGAATTGCAGCATCACCCAGTATATAACAGCACACGAGCACAGTAAGGTAGTATACAGCACAGGCTAACTCTAGCTGGGTTTAAGAAACTCCCCGTGGTTTCTCTGACGCCCGAGGTGACAGAGGAGCCTGTGATTTACCCACGCCCTGCGCGGACCCTGCTCCACCCACAACCCAGGCTGGCCAGGGCTGATGGTGGGTCCCTGAGGGCGGGAGGGAAGGGCCACTCTTCCTTGTTTGATTCCATGACCTTTTGTTAGGGTGGTGGTTAAGGAAAGCCTTCATGCCCTTGGGTGAAGCAGGCCTACTGCAGAGGTGACAGGTCAGGGCGGGGATGGCAGATGGCATCTTCCTGAAGACAGTGGGATGTGAGGGGGTGTCCTGGTGCCGGCGGGGCCGGGGGGGCGGTCCCGTGTCTCTGGCTGGGGGTAGGGACAGAGGATGGAGGGTGAGGCCGCATCCCCCTGGGCCAGGGACAGAGATAGGAGCCTTGACCTCAGGAGCTGCTTTGTCCACAGGATGCCAGACAGATCCACGTGGCGTTTGAAGTCACCACTGGTTAGTCTGCTCCGGCTGCTGTGACAAAGTACCAGAGACTGGGGGCCTTAAACCGCAGAAATTTGCTCCTCACAGCTCTGGAGGCGGGAGTCCAAGATCCAGGTGCCGGCAGGATAGGCATCCCGCTGTGGTCCAGGGGTCCCTTGGTTGGCAGGGGGCCGCCACCCCCCACCGCCTCCCCGCACATGTGACCTCTTCTTTGTGCCAATAAGCAGGGAGAGAGCGAGAGAGGTCTGGTGTCTCTTCTTACGGGGACATGGATCCCGTCGTGTCAGGTGCCATCTTTATGACCTCACTCAACCCTAATTACTTCCTTCTAGGCCCTATTCCCAAATACAGGCATACTGGGATTTAGGGCTTAAACACATAAATTTGGGGGGGCAGAAAATTCAGCCCACAGCAACTATTGAGTCGGGATCTCTGAGTTACTCCTGAAAAATTTCAAGAGCCTTCTCATAAGTCCTGTTGTACACGCCCCCTTGCTTTAGAGACTTGATGTCTTGTTGGAGACACAAAACTAAAACATCTAAAATAGGTAACAAACTCAACAAAACAGCACAAAGGAGCTTCACTGAATGTCTTCAAGGTCCAGGTTCAGAACTATACTTTGTTGTTAGGATGTTTTATAATTTGCATTTCACAGTCTAGACCCCCAGCATACAAGTCCTTTTATATAACATTTTACATTTATTCACTTACATCTTTGTACAATTTATTGAGTTTACCAATAATAAAGTTGCATTTCTCTTCAGATATGTTATAATTCAGATTTTTAATGAACTAGATGGGCCTTACTCCTATAATTATAAATTAATGAGGTTTGATTACAATTTGCTTTAATCGTGTATGAAAGTAGATAATCAGGGAAAAAGCAGGCATTCTCTAAACCAAACCACCTTACAATCATGAAGATCGTCTAGTTGAGGCTTCCTATTTTGTAGATGTGTAAACCGAAAGAGGATTTGGCGAGAATTTTGCTGAGTGCCCCTCGTTCCTGCCTAAGTGCTTAGTGTTAAATGTCTCCCCGCGTGTTCCAGGCACAGTGCGGGAGTGGACGAGAGGGGAGCCTGGCCTGTGTCTTCACACCCTGAGCCCAGGGCTGCTGCTTGTGCTTCCCTCAGGCTGTCCTAACCTCCCCGCAGGCCGGCCCTCCCTCAACCCCAGCCAGAGGAGACCCTGCCCTGACGGCTGGCTGCGCTCAACTGGTCTCGCCACTGACCTTGGCCATTAGCAGGATCTCCTGGAAACATTCAGGACGATCAGCTTTGCATCTGTGGGAGCAGCCGGCACAATGCGTCCCCAGGGCCGGACCAGAACGCACGTCGATCCTCCCCTGCGGGCCCTCATCACCGCTGGGTGTTCGATTTCCTGCCAGAGAATAAAATTGCCTCAGACACAAGGGCCCTGGGACATTGGCCTCCACGCTTCCATCGCATGCCCCTCCAGCACAAAGCACGTACATCCTTCCCAGTTATAATTTATGAGAAATCAGAGAGTCCAAGGTTAAAACACGAGGTGAAATACATGCAAGGGGCGACCCCTCTGACGCGGATGAGGCGGCCTCGAGCCTGGAGTCTGAGAGCTCTGCCCCCGCGTGCCTCTGACCTGGCAGCCGGGGGACCTGCTTTGAGCCCATTTCCTTGGGAGGGAGATTAACTGACACGGCATGGGCCGGAGATTCCAGCAGCGTGTGTTCCTAGTTATATAGATTTTCTCCTATGAAGCACATTATTTTAGGCGGTTTAAAAACGAAACGTTAAAATTTCCACGTAAAGAGGAAAAAAGATAAAATTAAATTTCATGCAAAGAGAGAAATTTGTTGATCAGATTATGTTAAACGCCACATAATCACACGGCGACCCCTTCATGAAAGGCTGAGTGACCTCCCCCCCCAACGATGGCCACAATCACCATCTGCTCTGGTGGGGATGCCCCGTGATGGGGACAGATCTGCCCTCCAGGAGGTCAGGGTCTGGAAGGAGGGGATCTCATACACAAGTTGTGATAACGGGTAGAGAAGTATACGTGTTTGCAGAGAAATATGCTTACCCTAAGAGTCCACAGCATAGGTCAGTTACGTACCAAATTACGAATTCTGCCTTGTTTTTTTATTTGTTTTGAAGACGTGAGTTTATTTTAACCTCAGGAAGACTCTGTTACCACTAGAACCCAGCAGAGAACAGGGCCGAGCCACTGGATCAGGGAATGTTTTGGGGCCGAGGTGGCCTGTGATTGACACGAGAGGGCCTGTGGGGAAAGGCCGGCCGAGCCGCGTGCGGCCCGCACAGGAGAAAACTCTGCGGGGCAGAGGCCCCCGCTGGGCAGTGCCCGCTGGGACATGGTCCGTGAAAACACACGCTTTTACCCAAGTTCCAACGACCCACTGGTGCCCACAGCACTTGAGCGTGTGCAGCCCAGGTAAGCCCTTCACCTGCTGGTGGCTTCTGGCTTAGAACAACCTCCCAGTGTGTGTTCCTTTGGGCCCTAAACACACCTGCTGGGGGCTGAGGACATTAGCACCTCCGTGACTTCGGGGTTTGTAAGATTCTAGTCTGCAGTGCAAGTTACCGTCAGGAATTTGAACCTTGTGCCTTCTGAGCACCAGGTACATGATGTGCTTGGTAAGGATCTACGGCTTTGCACCTGAGATTTCGAGCTTAACCGGGTGCTGGATGAAGACAGGTGGGGTAGGCACCCATGCGGAAAAGAGGACCCACAGCCATAATGCAGAGGACAGAGAAAGGACAGCAGACTGCGCTCAGGGAAGCTTTGATTCTCAGGGTTTAAGTGATGGGCTGGATTTTGATAGAAAGAGAACACAAAGTAATTTGAAATAATTTTTAAACAATTAGAACTTGATTGATTATAAGTTATTAGTCACTCAATAAATATGCTCTTTATATTGTTACCAAGGAGGTCTGGTATTTTCACCACTCTGGGAAGCAAGCTCTGTCAACATTTCAAAGCATATCTCATCCCAGATTAAAGACTTTATTTTACATTTTAAAAATAGCCCCCTCTTCAAATTACAAATGTAATGAATACGCATTATTGAGAATTTGGGAGAAATAATGTTTTAAATCAAAATAAAATTGCCTGTTAATTCCGCTATCTAGGGGAAAAAACACTATACTTTGTGGATTTTGTTTCAATCTTTTCTCTATGCGATAGAACTGGGATAATACAGCATACTGGTGATTCTTAGTGGAGGGGTGTACATTAGAATCAATGAGTGAACTTTTAATAAATACAGAGACACAGGGAACTTTGACACACGTTGCTGGGGAAATCATTGTGATTTGAGCCTGCTTTTTTCTCTTAACTTTGTCATAAGCGTTTTCCAGGGTCAATAGATAGTTTCTAAAATCACGTTTATTTAAATGGCTGGATAGTTTTCTACCAAACAGGAAAAAACATAGTTAATTCCTCCCGTCTCCTGTTTTTGAACATTTAGGACCATTATTGTTTTTCTTCTTTTTTTGTTTCGGTTTTTTTATAAATTTATTTATTTATTTTTGACCGCGCTGGGTCTTTGTTGCTGCGCGCGGGCTTTTCTCTAGTTGCTGTGGGTTACTCTTCATTGCGGTGCGTGGGCTTCTCATTGCGGTGGCTTCTCCTGTTGCGGAGCACAGGCTCTAGGCGTGCGGGCTTCAGTAGTTGTGGCTCGTGGGCTCTAGAGCGCAGGCTCAGTAGTTGTGGCACACGGGCTTAGTTGTTCCGCGGCATGTGGGATCTTCCCAGACCAGGGCTCGAACCCGTGTCCCCTGCATTGGCAGGTGGATTCTCAACCACTGCGCCACCAGGGAAGTCCCGCCCATTATTGTTAATAATGCTGCACAAATATCCTTTTATCCAAAACTTTGCACATTTCCAATTCTTCCTTGGATTCACAGAACTGGAATAAATGGGTTATAGCATCTGAAATTGTTAAGTCTCTTGGTAAATTTACATTCCCTCTACCTGTGTTTGAGAGTGTCTGGTGTATCAGATCTTCACCAAAAAAGACCCTTGTCAAAACATAATAAAAACCAAATAAAACAATATTTTCAATGACAGACAGATTTCTCATTGTTTTGATAGACTCTTCTTTGAATTTTAGAGAAGTTGAATACTATTTGATGTATTTGTTATATATTTTTAATGATTGCCAATTAATTCCCTGTCTCCATTTTTGTCATGGGGATTACCTTTTACTTACTGATTTTTAAAATAATCAAATATGTTAGAAATATTAATGCTTTTTCTTAATGTATAATACAAATATTTTCTTCCAATTTTCATTTGCTTTTAATTTTGTTAATTGAGATTTTGACAGATAAAGATATTACATTTTTAGGTAAAAAAATCTGTCACAGTTTTGTTTATGGGTTCTTTCTTTGCTTTTGTGTGTTAAAAAGAAACAGCCTTTCTGGGAGTTCCCTGGCAGTCCAGTGGTTAGGACTCAGTGCTTCCACTGCCGTGGCCTGGGTTCAATCTCTGGTTGGGGAACTAAGATCCTGCAAGCCGGGAGGGGTGGCCAAAACAAAAACAAAAGCAGCCTTTCTCCATCAAAAGATCACATAAATACCCAATGACGTTTTCTTTTTTACATCTGACTTCTCATAGTTATTATATATAAACATAATATATTATTACATATTATATAATTATTACATAATATATATAGTTATATTTATATAATCTCTTCACAGTTATTAATGAAATGACGTTCTTTCTGATATTTTTTTGAGTAACTGATGCGCCTTGAGTAGTGAAAGTGAATGAAATTGGCCTTTGGAGGAGCGTGGTTCAGGACCTGCACCAACTTCACTAATGTTCATATGCCTGGTACAGGCATGCTGAAAGTTAAGTGCATGCAAATATTTTGCAAATAAATTTTTTTAAAGGTTTCAGGTCTGAGCAAGGCCCTAGTGAGGTTGGAAGAGTGGGAAAAAGTTGGGGTGGGGTGTATATTTTGAGCATTAGATTCAAAGTAGTGTAGATTATTTCAGAGGGTCGTTTTGGCTGTTGACTGGAAGGAACTCTTCAAGGTAAGAAGTAATTGTGATCAGTCTCTGCAGTTATAAACTGACATTCCGCAGAAGATCAGAACCTGCTGAGGTATTGACAGACACTCCTGCCGCTGGGACAGGTGCGGGTCAGACTCGGTGGCTGAAATTCCTGCTGGAGATGACCCTGGGCACAGCAGCACGGTGACACAGGCGGGGTGCTATCTGAAAAACTCACCCCAAATTATCCTTTGTTATTAGGGAAGGCAGGGCTTTTTCTTTCTCTCCTTCTTTTGAAAGCCTAAATTATTTGGCTTGTTTGTCGTTCTGGCTCCAAGTGGGCTTTGCTGGGGACACTGCAAAGAGCCACCTCTGTTTACCAGGAACCGTGGTTACCTGTTGGGATCTGGGAAGTTAGCTGGTGTGTCTGATCTTATGCATACAGGACCCACTCAAAAATTAAATGTAGATGAATATTTTTAAACATTCACAGGTGAAACACTAAAAGCATTGATTAGAATAATTTTGAAAGCTCTCAAGTCAGTGGTCGGTGGAAGGTCCAGTTTCGGAGATGGATGTTCGTGCTGGTGTCTTGGCCACAGGCTGGGGTCAGAAGGAAGGCAAACCCACGTTATCACACAAACACCTGATTTCATGAAATTCGGCCTGAAAATGGAAGGCAAGGAAAATGTATTGGGGAGAAAAGCCTATTTATCTTACAATAATTATGAAGTCATACAGAAATATCAAGAGAGTAATTTGGTAGAATTCCTAACTCAGGACCGATTTGAAAATATTCACTTTTCATAAAGTTGGAGTAGTTAAGGAAGCTGATTTTCATTATCAGATTTTATGTAAACCTCCAGGCTTCTTACTGGATTTAACTCATTTTTCCATCAACTATTTTAAAAAGGTAAGTTTAATTTTCAAAAACAGAAAGCTCTCCTTTCTGACCCAGCATTAACATTAGCAAATACATTAATCTCTGAAGTGTTCTCTTCCTTATGCTTTCAAAGGAAATGTACAATAGAGGTGTAAGTGAATTATTTCTTTTAAAATGGCAAAAACATTCCCTGGTGTGCAGAAGAAAAAAAATAGGTGAAATCACTATTAGGTAAGGTAGCTTTTATTTGACTTGAAATAGAACATTCTGGTGCATCCTTTTGAATTTATAAAATGTGTCCAAAGATGAGCTTTTTTGAAAAAATGGCTCTTTTTTCCCCTTCAGGCAAAAATGGCTCCTGGCCTTGGAGAGAGAATCATGCAGTGAATTAATTTATGTTTCATTTCTATCCCGATTTTGCTGTGGTTCCTGCACAGATGAGAACTGTGGGTTCCTGAAACCAGAACAGCTCACATCACTGAATCTTAGAGTTCATAGCAGTCTGAAAGAACCTTCTTTCCTCTCCCCTCCCCTTCCTTCCCCCTCCCTCCCCTCCTCTCATGCCTTCCTTCCTTCCTGCCTTCCTTTGTTCTTTCCGATCAGTACTTACTGAGCACCTATTGCCTACCAGTCTCTGGGTTAATCTCTGAGGATCCCAGACACAGTTTCTGCCTTCAAAGAATTTACCATTTGGTGGAGCAGAACCAGATGAATACACAGAGAATAGAATTCAGTGTGACAGTCTAGGCTACACCCTGATTCACTTCAGTTGAGAAAAACTATCTGTTCCAAATGACAGTCATCTCTCCCTTCATTTATTCATTTATGCGTGCTCACTTGCACTCGTTCAGAGGCAATTTCTAGAGGGTGTAGGAGGATTTCTCAAAAGGTGGCCACACCTATCTATTTAGCTCACCCCACATACTCTTCCTGAAACTTGCCATGGAATTGACCTTCCTTCCTGGGGAGGTGAGGGGCCAATGTTTCCTCCCTCTGAGCCCTTGTGGGATCTGGTTGGTATCCCATCCAGTGACTTTGGTGGAGGTAAGGCTGTGGACTTTGGAGGCTAGGTCATCGAAAGCAGCAAGCTTCTGCCCAGCTCTGTCTCTCTGTTGGACCCCCGCCCTGGGAACCCAGCTGCCATGTTGTGAGGGAGCCCAGGCCACCTGAAGAGGCCACATGTGTGTGGTCCAGCCACCAGGCCCCCAGCTGACACCAGCATCCGCTGACTGATGGGAGTAAAAGAGCCTTCAGCCAATTCCAGCCCTAGCTGTCATGGAGCAGGGACAAGGCATCTCACCGTGACCTGACCCAGAGAAACAGGAGACAGCATCATGATCATGGTTGTCTTTAAACCACCGCATTTTGGGGTAATCTGTCATGGGACAACAGATCACGAATACAAAAGAGTTATAACAGTTTTTAAATAGTTCATCTTCTGAAAGCTTAGATTTTAGTTGTAGGTAGAAGATATACTTGTGAAATAGTTAATGAACAGGCGTATGACTAACTTAAAATGAATAATTCAGAAAACACTTGCCTTTCGTGCTCAAAGGCAGGAGATGGAAGTCAGCCAATCTTTGGGGAAGGATTTTGGAGCCCTGGGAATTCCCTGCAGACACAAGGAAATCTGATTAAAGCTTGAGTTACGGCATGACAGGGCTTTTAGGGAATTGCTGTCCTTTTAGACGCAGTGGGGGACAAAGGAAGGGAGCGAATATTTATGAATGATATGTTCTTTACATATATTCACTCCTTTAATTTTCACAGCTGTCTGATGGGTAAGTATTTTGACCCCTATTTTACTGATGAGAAAAACTGAAGTTGATAAAGTTTTGCTAATTTTCACCAGGTTACACAGCTAGTAACAGAGCTGGTGTTATAATAGAGGTCTGACTGACATAAACTTTTTTGTTTTTTTTGAAGGTGATGTGAGAAATGGAATTATCAGGTAATAGTGAGAGGGGTCAAGTTGTGAAGGGCATTGGGAGTGAGATAAGGAGTAGAATGTAATAGTCCAGGCCACTGGTTCTCAAAGTGTGGTCCGTGGGGCCCTGGGGAACCCTAACGTCTTCTCAGGTCTGCAAGATCAAAACTGTTTCATAATAGTACTCCATGTAAATATAAAGCTGAAAATAAAACTATATTCATAGTGAGAATATAAATGTCATTTTCCTTTGTCCCTATGTTGACAGGTGTCCTGATGCAGAACTCCTGGTGTCTCAGGACCACCCAGGACCGCCGCTCCCTGTGTAGGTGGTCACTGGATTCTCCATACTAAGCACTTTGGTGAGAAAATTGCCAGTTTCACTTCAGAATGTGAAGCAGTAAAAATGAGCCTCATTACGTCTCAACCATCGAGACCTTACATATCTTTAAAATTTTCTATGTAATGAAACGGGACAGGCATGCACAGCCTTCTCCAGAAGCCGACACATCTGGACGGGTGACTTGAGGGCTGTTTGAGCTGCAAGCTGAACTCTCCACTTTTCCATGGAACATGTTTTTTTACTTGAAAGAACAAATGTCAGAATAACTTGGGTACTTGGCAGACACTTGCCAGAAAATGAATGAAGTGAGCCTGTCTTTTCAAGGGAAATCACTGACAGTGTTTCTTGGCAAGGACAGAATTTGAGGCTTTGGGTGAAAATTAGAAATGAGAAAGGGCAATGGAGAAAGAGGACCGTAGGTGAGACCTATTTCCAAGGCAGAGATGATAAAACTTGAAGAGTAGTTGCCCCGATAAGGGGAAGGAGGGATATGCCTCTGGAAGTTGAAACTTGTAATGGTTAATTTTGTGGGTCGACTTGGCGAGGCTATGATGACCGGTTGTTTGTTCAAACACCCTCCAGATGTTGCTGTGGACGCTTTGCGTAGATGTCATGAACCTTTAAATCAGCCAGCTCTGAGTAAAGCAGGTGACTCTCGGAATGTGTTGGGCCTCATCCAATCAGCCTTAAGCGCAAAGACTGTGATTTCCTGAAGAAGGAGGAATTCTGCCTCCAGACTGTCTTCAGGCTCAAGACTGTAACATCAACTCTGACCTGAATCTCCAGGCTGTTGACCTGCCCTGTAGATTCCAGACCTGCCAGCCCCCCAAGTCTGGGAGCCAATTCCTAAAATCTCTCTCTCTCTATATGTATGTATTTCCTCTTGGTTTTTCTTCTCTGGGGAACATTTTATTTTTTTTTGCCGTGTTGCACAGCATGTAAGATCTTAGTTCCCCAACCAGGGATTGAACCCCTGCCCCCTGCGGTGGAAATGTGGAGTCTTAACCACGGGACCGCCAGGGAAGTCCCCCTGGGGAATCTTGACTAACACAGAACTGAATTACAAAAATAAAACTTTGGAATCATTCATATAATTAGGCAAGCTGTGGGCAATGCCTTAAGGGACAGGTCACCACGGCACTGACCGGGGAGAGCGATTTGAGGTCTGTCGACCACCAGCAGGGCTTTGCCGGCTGGTTGTTCAAAACGCAGGTTGTCAAGCCCAGCCCAGGCCTTTCCTTTTCCTTTTATTAAGGTTTGAGAAGCACGACCACAGCACAGACATTCAGAGTCTAGACTTTGAAGTTGGACTTGGGAACTCAGCTCTTCGCCGGCTGGTTGTCTAACCTCAGCTGAGTTACCACCTTGGTGCTGCTCAGTCTTATCACCTAGGGAACGGAGGAAAGGACACGTCTTGTTGGGAGGGTGAAATGACGTTGGGTGACTTGTGGATCTAGAGCTGCTTCTGTGGCCCGTGCAGCAGTGTTTTGTGTGTATGACTTTCTGGTATCGGGGGTGGAGAGCTGTGGAGCAGGGCCCTGCCCCCAGGGAGCCCTCCCGCCTACACTGGCGTTTGCCAGCTCTGGTCCATTGAGCCCGTGCAGTGCCGAGACCACCTGCTCAGTGATTCAGTCCTTCACCCGCTTATTCACCCACCAAGCATTTGACGAGGGCCTGGTTCATGAAGCTGCAGAGTTATTTTCTGGAACGCATTACACATCTCCTCTACACGTGTGGCCAAAGAGCCAAGGCCACGTACTTTGTTTGGATGGGCCCGTTGATGTGTGTGGAAGGAGGGAACACCAGAAGGGGTTTAAATCTCATGATGTTTGACCCTCCCCGTTCTCTTTGTTTATATCCGCATATATTTGGCTGCGTCGCATGGCATGTGGGATCTTAGCTCCCCGACAAGGGATCGAACCCGCACCCCCTGCACTGGGAGCCCGGAGTCTCAACCACTGGACCAACACGGAAGTCCCTCCCCATTCTCTTTGAATAGTGATGGCCGAGATCCCTGATCTTGAAACCCGAGTGCAGTGCTGGCGCCGAGCAGGCGCAGGGATGCTCGGGTAGAGATTCAGAATCCGTGCACGACCACCTGGCTTCCAGTGGAGTCTCCGACTTTCATCTGTGGGTATAAAAGAAAGTGAGTCTCTTGAAATAGCGTAATTGCTGGCACCGCAGCTGTTCAGACTCGGAGACGCAACCTCTCTCTTTTGAATACGCGCCTCCGCGAGCAGGTGGTTACTGGGACAGCTAATGTGGGCACTTTGCCTCTCAAGACGTGAAGAAGGGCGGACAGAGGGAGCAGGCCTGCAAGTGGAAGCACCGGTGACTCACCAGCGCCCCAGGGAAACGTGACGCGTACAAGCCATGAACAGCTGAAGCCCGGACACCGTGTCCTGGCCCAGGAGGAGAAGGTGTGTATTTCAACCCTTGGATATATTTGTGTTTGTAAGACGATACCTTACGCATCTCTGGGGAGGCTCGACTGAGTCTTAGGGGACAGTTAGGCAGCAACAAACTGCAACCTGGCAGAGAAGTAGAAACTCAGAACGTGAGGGGGCCTCGGGAGCTGGAGGAGTCACGTGACGATCCTTCCTTCCAGAAGCTGGTTCCCCCAACCTGCCTGTTTATCGAAACCATAGGGACACGCCTGTCACTCTAGGCCCAGCTCAGATGCACCTTCTTCACAGCACCGTCTCCAGGCCATTTTAGCCTCAGATGCAGCTTTTCTTCCTTCCGTAGTAATGTGATCTCTGCCACTAGTGTGGTATTAATCATTCACTGCCTTATACTAATAGTCACTCTTTTTATTGTTCACATCTTTCTACTTTTGATTCACCACAGGCTCTTTTAAGCCAAGCACCCGCCTCATTATCTAGAATGTTCGCTGCACTTCAGGGGCCTCTAATAACTGCTCCAGGAGTTGGAGGAAAGGGAGGCCGTGCGATTGGGGGTGAGGACTCGTGGGCTTCGGAGCAGACAGGCCGGCCCCGGGGCCCGGCCTTGGCCCTGCTCTGGAGCAGGCTGCTCGGCTGTCCTGAGCTGCTGCCCAGGCTGTACCGCGGGGACTCCAGCGCGCGCCTGGCCTGCCACGCGGGGAGGGGACAGGCGTGCAGGGCTCTGCACAGCGCACGGTGGCCACCGCTGGGAAGAGTTGGGGCAGGAAGCCAGGAGAGGCCGGGGAAGTGGCCGCACCAAAGCTTGGCGGGGCCAGGGGCCGGGGGCAGACAGGACGAATCGGGCGTCACCTGCCTGCTGGATGCAGATGGCACGGAAAGGGCCCAGAACGAGACGAGCGAGTTGGTGACCCGCGTGGTCGGTAATTGCGAGGCGTGTACATTCCTGAGCGCGGGAGAGGCTGGACGGAGGGCCGGGCATCTGGGGGATGAGTCTGGCTGTGGCCTTGGAGGGGGAGATCCTGGAGGGGTGGGAGGCGCTAGGGGTCGGGCTGTAAACTGCCTGGACCGGTGGGGGGCCGGGAGGAGCAGGGAGAGGAGTTAGAGGAGGAGGGGGACGGGGTCCGGGCTGCTGGAGCCCCCGCTGCCGCTGGAGACCCAGTTGGGGCTGTCGGCTTCCTGCAGTCACGGAGCTAGGGTGGTGGCGGTGATAGAGAGGGGACGGGGGTGTTTCCACAAGGGAGGATGGCGTGTTTCTGTGCAGCTGAGCGCAGCCTTGGGGGCCGGGTTGGTGCTGATGTTGGGAGGACCTGCCGGTCTGCTGCCCGTGGGTGATGGGGCCACACGGCAGGCTGTGAACATACTTCCCCCTTATCCAGTGCTCAGGAGCAGAGGCGAAAGGCCACTGGGAAGCGAACATGGTCCTGAGTATATTACAAGCACTGCTTCCCATTCAGAAGCAGCTGCCATTGGGCCAGGGAACTGAATGATGCTGTATTTAATAGAACTAGGGACAGTCACACCACTCGTACCTGGCCAAACTGGTGTGCGTATGCGGCGCACTGGTTAAAACACGTGTCAGCCCACCAGGCGGCGTGTGCTTTGTGTGAGCTGTGTATTTTAGATGCACAGGCCAAACAAGCCGGTACTTCTTTGCTGGGTTCACAGCTGATGACCTAGTTCACCTGCATTTATTTAAGGCGGATACTTTTACATCTTGACCTGGAGCTGAATTTGGCTCATTTCCATTTACCTGGAAACGCCCTCCCCAGTTTTTTAATTTTCTATTTCCCACCCATCAGCATGGGTCCCTTTACTATTATCCACAGCAAGAGCGCTATAATATGTTAAAATGACATCCCAACAAGTCCCTGGAGACAGCGATGTCCGGCTCAATGCCCCTTCCTCCTCTGCCGGGGTCCTCAGTAGCAGACCCGGTGGAAGCCCGGAGACTGTGGAACCGCTAGAGACCGGGGAGAGTGTGGGCATGGGCTGGAGGTGGCGGCCACTGCAGGAGAGCCTCAGCGCTCCCGGGCCCGTGGTCCACGCGGTCTGCAGATGCGTGGCTGGGTGATTCTGTCCTGGAGGTCACGGTGACGGCAGGTCTGACGTTGACCCCGGAGCCCCAGTCGCGGTGACGGCAGGTCTGACGTTGACCCCGGAGCCCCCGTCTCAACGCCTGAAGCGTCCTCTAAGCCTGCTAAAGCCCCTGCTCCCCACTCGCCTTCGAAGAATAGTTACAGCAACTCTCCCATTTCTATCAAGAATCCTTCCCAGTTTAGAAAACCCTATTCTCTGGATTTCGCAAAACAGACTTTCTCACTCCAGTGTAAACAAAACAATCTCATTCTCTATTTGTGGGCCAAGCTGAGAACTAAGTAATTGGGAACAGAAATATGTATGGCTTAGATACCATGTGTCTAGATATTTAGGCAGTCAAAAGACACAGCAAGAAATTCCAAATCTGTGTAATAATTGTAGTGTTCATCAATCCTATGGCAAGATTAGTCAGCAAATTATAGAGTTAACTGATAATGGCTTCACTATTTATTCTCCCGCATGCCTTCTTCTGTTTGGATGCTGGGAAAATGCCCACGTGGAAGCAACAGAAGAAACAGAACATTTATTTAAAAAATACTTGAATTGGATTGTCAGACCCCCAGTTAGAAGAAAATTGACTGAAGTCAGGCCTTTAAAGGAGAAACCAGAGGTATGAATCACCAAGTTTGCAATCGACCCTAAAGCATGCAGATAGGAAGTGTCGGGAGGATGAAATATGACAGGAAGGTTCACGTCTGGACAGATGGACACCAAATGCCAAGTGAGTGCCACTGAGAACGAGCGTCTGGGAGAAAAGTCCAAGCAGCGTCTGGAGCGCTGGGCAGGTACTGCGTGGCAAGAGCAGCTGATGGTTACTTAGTGCCGAAGACGAGCCAGGCGCTTTGCATGCATTTTCTCATTTCATCCTCAAAACATTCAAAGAAGGAACCTGGATAAAGGGACTTGAGAATTTTCTTTGGTCCATTTCCTAAAAATGTTGATCTAGTGTGCTGGTGTGGCTAAAACAGCCCAAACTACATGGTGAATGATGCAGACCCTTCCCTAGAACAAGACATGCAGTCTGGCCACGCACCCAGAGAGGCAGGACGGAGGCAAGGTCCATCACACGTTAACGCCTTAATGACCACAGAGCTTGCGGTGCATGCAGAGCTCTGTGCTAGAATCTGGGGGTGGTGTGAGGACAAATGATTATAGCCAACTCTGCTCTTCTAGTTGGGTGAAAAAGCCATCTGCACGTTCTTAAGGACAGCCCTTGACCATAATTTAATAATCGTCCGGCTGAGACCCAGCTAGCATGCCCAGATGTGGCCATGCAGTAACCTGTTCTCAAGAAGAAACTGTTGGTGAAAATACTGAAATATCTCCCCAGTGGTTGGTAAATAGTTTAACAGTATCTGTGATAGTGGTAATATTTCATAATGATATAAACTCTGATGCAAACTCATTATGGCCATGTAAACTTGTTACAGCCATTACGACTTCTAAAGATAAATGGGCTTCCTATTACACTGTTTTCTGAGAAACTTTTGGTTTTACTGCAATGGTGCATTGAACTTCTTACTTAAGTAGTAACTGCAGATTTATAATAAAATATTATAAACACCGCTCTATTTAGGTGTGTTAATGCTCCCTTTAAATCTCACAAGCATGCATCTTCTGAGTCTTCAGAACAAAGAAGAAATGATGTTAATGAGATCTGCTGCCTGGAATATCTACTGATACCATCTAAACACCAGGCTAGCTTGGAGCAGGATTGGATATTATGCAAGAATGCATTAGAAAAGCTCTATTCCTGGAATTAAAAACAGGTTGATTATTTCAACAAAACTTGAGTGGCCTATTGATACTGATATAAATACCAATACAAACGGTGACAACGTTTGTTAGAAATGAAAATGCTAATCACCTACATATTTTAGCATAAGGATAAACTTGTTCTGCTAAAGGCATAGTTTATGTAAAGAATATTCGTGATAATTAATGTGGAAAAATTTAAAAGAATATCATAATTCAGTTTCATGTAATAAATATTTAAAATAATAAAAGCATAAAATTTTTATTAAAGGGTATTGATAAATCAAATAAAAAACACTGAGAAAGTACTATCATAATGTTTCACACCACCCACTCTGTGGCTAAAATTAATCAGGCATTTCAGACATGAAATATTTACTAGAACTTCAAAAAAAAAAATAACATTGATGTAAGTGGGTCATTGTAACCTAGATTTTCGACACTGCTAACTGAAAATGTGCATCTATTGAAATGTGAAAACAACTTCTAGAAAAACTTACAAACCAAGCCAGCAAAATTTCCATCATTGTTGGTCATGCTTCATCTCTTTCACTTAAGAATGTTGTAAACATTTATTTGAAGTGCAAAATCAGGGCTTTGAAGATAGTTTAATAGTTTGGTTGATTTCGTGGTTCTAGAAGGGGTGGATGTAGCTACACATCAATCATTATTATTAGTGCTTGAAAAAATAATTTTGGTGGAAAATCTTCCTATAGAGAACATATTGGGTACGTATAATCAGCCATGTATTACAATTACACTGTAATTGTAGTTTAATTGTAATTAATTGGAGAGAGAAAGTGTGTCACTTTGGCTAAATTTTTATTTAGCCAAAATTTCCAAATGTTTTGATTTAGATCGTCTAACATGACCACATTCAATTATATCTGGATGATATAATAAAATATGTAAATTGATCACCTTATAGCTTTTCTCAAAAGCTTTATGTTTGTTTCATATACCAAGGAAACAGCAGAGAGAATTATAAATACTATACCTGAAGAGCTAGGAATAGAAATGAAGGAAATTAGAAGAATATTTGGATCTGAATGGGTACCCTGTACAGCTAGAGGTATTACAGCATTTAAAAAGAGTATCAAGGTAAGTTCAGCCTCTCTAATAAAATTAGTGAACTGGGAGAGGATAAACATTTAAATATTGGCTTTAATGCACACTACTCTCCAACAAAGGTGTCAGTATTTTCTTTAGCGTTAAGAAAGACATTTCAGTTATTAAGGCAAGGATGAAGAAAGCTTTCAGACATATATTCTTGAAGGTGGGAACAGTCCCCACTGCCCCCAAAACTCCTGAACTCTCTTCCCTGCTCTATTTTTTTCCCCATAGCTCTTATCATCTTTAAACAGGTATCATTTTCTTTTTTGCTATGTTTCTTATTTATTTTCTTTCCTCTACTTTGTAAGCCCCTTCAGGGCAGAGATTTTTGTTAATATTACTGTTGATTTTGATCACTGATGTATCCCATGTGCCTAAAATGTCACTCGCCCCTGGTGGGTGCTCCGCAAATATTTCTTCAGTGAACGAACACAGAAAACAAATAAATGAAACTATGAAGGAAAAGTAGAAGATTATATTCAAGGGAAGAAATAAGATATGAAATTTGAAATGAAAACATACAGTAGCTATTCCAAGAGGGAAAACTACCAGCTTGCCTAATAAATTATGTGAAAATGCACTTGTGGTTTAATGAAAAAAGTGAAAAAATAAAATGAAGTGTTAAGGTTTTTAAATTTTGGAATTCTGAAACTAGGTCAAATGACATGTGTGAAGTTCCATGGAGAAAGAATATTCAGCCAGCTAGTGAATATGACAATCCAAGAACCAATTTTCAAGATTTAGTTTAATAGAGATATTGAACACGCGAACATGTCAGACAGTGTTCTCAGAGCTGGAATATTTACACGTAATGGTGTTAGTGTTGCAAATGCTCACACGGGGTTCTGTCCTATGAAGCATGTCAAAGATGTTAAAAGAACTAAAGTCGCCTAAAGACGGTGTAATTAAGAGGGAAGCTGGAAGGGTTTTGGGGTTCCCATGTCAATCGTGGCTCAGTCAGAGGCATCTTACAGGGACAGCTGTGTCGAATAAAAGTCACGCCCAAGTTTTTAGATGTCTGTTTTTTTTTTTTAAATAAATAAATTTATTTATTTATTTTTGGCTGCGTTGGGTCTTCATTGCTGCACACAGGCTTTCTCTAGTTGTGGCACACAGGGGCTACTCTTCGTTGCGGTGCACAGGCTTCTCATTGAGGTGGCTTCTCTTTGTTGCGGAGCACGGGCTCTAGGCGCACGGGCTTTGGTAGTTGTAGCACGCGGGCTCAGTAGCTGTGGCTCGTGGGCTCTAGAGCGCGGGCTCAGTAGTTGTGGCGCACGGGCTTTGTTGTTCCGTGGCATGTGGGATCTTCCTGGACCAGGGCTTGAACCCATGTCCCCTGCACTGGCAGGCGAATTCTTAACCACTGCACCACCAGGGAAATCCTAGATGTCTGTTGATGATTTGGAAATTATTAGGTTGGATAAAGAGTTTGCGCTACAATTCCTACATCTTGGTAAATGGTTTCATATATAAAGGTGTTCACATGATAATTATGTAGTTTAGAGAATGAAGGGGAATATATTGTATCATTTTAAAGTATATGTTGGTTTACATATTAAATTGGTCTACCGTTCAGTTAACTGTTTTGATGCTTCCCCAGTGCAGAGTGTCTAAATGGACGGGACCAGGAGGAATGGTTTATAACAATTGATGGGCAGGCCTTCATCCTTTCTGAAGACGCTCCCATCCTCAGGGACCACCTATGTGCCTGTGAGGGGGGCCGGATGAGTGACAGAGCCCACAGAGGGTACCAGAACGATGAGGAGGCCAAAGTCGTTTGGTCTGGGATGTTCAGGCTTGAGGTGAGGGCGGTATCTGCGTTCACGGAGGTCAGGATTTAAGCATCTGGAGAGGAGAGCAGAGGCTGGTCCTGTGCGTGGGGCCGGGGGCAGGGAAGCTGGGGTTGCTGGAGCACTGGCCCCGAGGGCGTGCAGACGGCACTCTCGGGACCGGGGCCCTGGCTTGAAGGAGTGGCGTGCATCACGAGGCTGGGTGGGCAGAGAAGAACGAAGACCACGCTCCGGGGCTTGGATCTGGTCTCGTAGGCAGAGAGACTGGGGGAGGAGGGGGCGATGTGTAAAAGAGGTGCTGGGAACGCGGGGTCCGGGTGGAGAGGCTCTGCAGAAACGAGGAAAGGGGCAGGGGCGCTGGGTCGTGCCGAGGAGGACAGGTCTTCAGAAGCCTCAGGGAGAGAGGTTGGGTGGAGGAGCAAGGAGGGGACAGGGGGGCAGATCCGACACCGTCCACGCGGCTACAGGAGAGCCTGGACCACACGTCTCGTGTAGGCGCCCTCGCTCTGCGGGCCATCGGGAGACGGGGGAGATTCAGCTACCTAGAGGGGACAGGCGACGGTGAGAGGGACCCTGGGGGGATGAATGGCCACAGAGAACAAAGTTCTGTTGCCAAAGTCTCAGAAATCTCGGAGGGCGCAGGTCTGGGACAGGTCACCCGCCAAGTCCTCCGCCGGAGGATGCGCCCGTGCCCCGGACCTAGGCGGCCCGTGTGAGGACCGGCTAACAGATGTGGGACCATGGCCTTCCTGGCTCCATTCGCACCTCCGCGAATCCTGCACATCTCGGTCCCGACCCCGGGGGACAATCCCTGTCTTCTGAGAGAGTCGTATTCTCGGGTAACAGGATGCAAAGCCACAGTTGCGGGCGTCGGCGCCCTCGTCCTCTCTAGGGGCCACATTTGGACGATTCCACCTCCCACTGGGAAGCGCTGCCCTGGCGGGACCATCGGGGGCTTTGCTGGAGTCGGATGGAGGGCGAGGAAGGGGGGCTGAGCGTCAACAAGTGTGGGCAGGACTGTCGGGGTGTCCTTCCTGGGAGGGCATCGCGCCCTTCCTCTCAAGTGGGGTCGTCGTTGGAGCCCCGCCTGCCTGTGGACTCTGCTTAGAAGACCTGCTTCTGGGGTCCCGGCGGCTCGCCGCTTCCCGTGCGTGGCTCAGCTCGGCCCCCTGGTGCTCCTCCTCGGTCGCCAGGCACGTCCCGTGAGCCCGGGGACAGGTGACACGAACCCGTGTGTGGTTATCAGGTGCACAAATGGGGACTGTTTTAGGGCAAAAGGTTTCACTGCAATGGAGGAAAACGCGTCTCGTGCGTATTTAGGAATAACGCCGTGCGGAGGAGCCACGCCAGACATATTTCTTATGTTACAGCCCACGTGTTAAAATGAGCCTAATTCTGTATTTCTCGAGTCTACATTTGGTCACTCATTCTGCTTCTTCAGCTAAAACTTGGTCCCTGTATAAAACTAAATAGAACCTTGGTGTACTATTCTGATGATCACAGAGAGGGACTGAGTACTGAGAGATGTTATCTCCTGAAAACGAAGGCTATTCTACCGAAAATGATAGCAGCACCATCTCCCTGAGGAGCCTTTCAAATACATCCAAGTACTAATTATAGAGTCATAACCTGAGGAAGAAGAGAAAGGAATCTGGAAAACTCCCATGTGCATTTTTGGACGATTCTGACAAACTAGAGAGGAAATAACTGGCCACCAAAGGTGCCGGGGTCAAGGACGAAGCCGCCAAGTTGAAGCCAGCATCTCTCGCGCCTGCATCACACCCGGGCCTGTGGGGATGTTTCCCCAGGACTATTCCCTCGAACGCTCTGCGCAACCCACACGGTGAGTTGAATACTGGAGAGCCTTTCACAACACCATCAGGGACCACTTTGGAGAAAAGTCCAGGGAGCTCTGAGCGGCTGACGTGTGCTGGCCGGGCTCTCCGTGGTCCTTTCTGCGTGAATGATGCCACCCGCGCCCCTTGACCGGACCAAGGACGCGGGCCCAGGTGGGGTCTGCTCAGGAGGGAGACCACAGGCCCCAGGGTGACTTGCTGTGAAGGTCAGGTGGCTGGTGACCAATCAACCCCGTCAGACCTGTTCTGGGAAGTTGCCCCTTCCCTCTAGGCCGGCCCCTATGTGTCGGCCTCTCCACGGGGCCGAGCACAGCCCCATCTCAGAAGGGAGACCCCACCGGCAGGAGGGCGCTGAGCCATCTCTAGCTCCCAGCTACCCTGGCGATAACCGCCAGCATCCGGGAGCGTCGGGGGATGGCGCGGCCCTGCAGGCTGACGAGCCGACGGAGGCAAGGTCCTCAGAAGTGCCTGTGGGAAGCACGTTGGTCACTCAGCCGGCGGCTACCACCAAAGAAAATAAACAAGATGCCTGCTGGATCCACGGGCACTGTGTGCGTAAACGCCACACTGCTGTGGGGAAGGTGTTGTCCTCCCCAGTGCACAGGCCGAGACCTGAGCTGGTTCAAGCCGCTTAGGCTGACTTCGAAGAGCGTGGACCCATCAAGCTGGAAGTACCACCCTGCCCGCCTCTGATGGGCCTGGTGGGAACCACATCAACTCCGCCGGCGCGGGTGGGAAAGCAAGGTTGTGTTCACGTGGGTCTACACACGTGCCACAGGTGCCCGCGACGCTCAGGTCACAGCCGGGTCACTAGGGGAAGCTTGCCTAAAATGAGTTACAATCTGAGGTTGTGGACATCAGATTGATGGACCCAGGTCACCAAAAATGGTAGTTAAATCAGTGAAACGGAGATCAAATCCGTCCACTGCAGAGCAGGCGGTTCCTGGGCATCCCTGGGGGGTTGGAGTGGGAGAGCAGGGGATGAACACGTGGTTCATGAATGAATGGCAGAGTCGGGTTTGAGGAGGACGTCCCGGTGGCTTCACGGGGTGCTTGTCCAGGTGCTTGCCCCCCACCGAGGCACGTGTCCCGTTTCTCACCGGCCTGCGTCGGGTGGGGACTCAGAAGCATGTTCCCTGTGTCCTCACAGCCCTCGGGCCCTCGGTCTCTGGCTGGAGGAACACAGCAGGAGGACGGGAGCCCCCCGCCAGCCCCCCTCCCCCGCCGGAAGCGCAGAAACCTGGCCGAGGTAGGGCAATCAGGAAGCCCCCGCCCACCTGAGCACCATTTCCCTCCTGGAATCCGCGCTTACCCTGAAGACCCCCGTCCTACGCCAGTGAAAATTCCCATAGAAAAGTTCCATTCAATTTGACTGGGTTTTCACGCACAAACTATGCCTCTTAATTGAGGCCAATGGGTACTTTTCACTCTTGTTTTCTGTCCCGGCTGCTACCGCGTGATTTGGAGCCCGGAGGGCAGAGCCTGGAGGACGAGATTTTCCTCCCAGAGACTGATTTTATGATTAAGTCAAATGTCATGGGCCAGTGAATTTCTTTGAAGATGGCTACGTTTGAGGTAACTAACATGAAATTAGAAATCCGCGGGGATGGAGCGTAAATCCAGCCGGGAGTCCTGCCAGGATTCAAAGCCTCTCATCTTAGAAATCTATTTTGGCAGCAGTGTGCTGGGCTCTACTCCCTGCCTGCAGCTGAGAAACAAAAAAGGCAAGAACCTCAGCAGGCAGATCCTTTCCATGTCAAGCAGCTGATCAGTGTGGCACAGCAGCGGTCTCACCCCGTGCTTCCCCTCCACGTGCAGAGGCGAGCTCAGTTACTGCCTCTCCATCCTTCAGGTTGAGTTCAGATGCCGCCTCTTCCAGGAAGGCCGTCCTGCCCAGCCCTGCGGACGCCCTGGCGTCCATCACAAGCCTTACTGTCCACGTGCAGTTGGAGCTGCTCCACAGCCTTGCCAGGTAGGCACAATTTTCCTAATATTTTCTCTTTTTTTTGGCCACGCTGCGTGGCTTGCGGATCTTAGTTCCCCGACCAGGGATTGAACCCGTGCCCCCTGCCGTGGAAGCGCGGACTCCTAACCACTGGACCGCCAGGGAAGTCCCATATCCTATTATTTTCATCTTATGCCCGAGGCACTAAAGTAGTGGTGAAGGTAACTCCAGCAGGGCTGCACGACTCGGAAGTGCAAAGTCGGCTCGCAGACCTGCTCTGTGTGCCTCCTGAGTGCAGGCTTATTTTTTAAAAAATTTTATTGAAGTCTAGTTGATTTACGTGTTGTGTTTAATTTCTGCTGTACAGCAAAGTGACTCAGCTATACATATATGTATTCTTTTCCATGCTGGTTTATCACTGGATATTGAATAGAGCTCCCTGTGCTCTACAGTAGGACCTTGTTGTTTATCCATCCTGTATGTAATAGTTTGCATCTGCTAATCCCAAACTCCCAATCCATCCCTCCCTCACCCCCTCCCCCTTGGCAACCACAAGTCTCTTCTCTGTCTGTGAGTCTGTTTTTGTTTCTTAGATATGTTTATTTGTGTCGTATTTTAGATTCCACATACAAGTGATATCACATGGCATCTGGCTTTCTCTTTCTGACTTACTTCGCTTAGTATGATCATCTCTAGGTCCATCCATGTTGCTGCAAATGGCGTAATTTCATTCTTTTTATGGCTGAGTAATACTCCACTGTATGTATGTACCACATCTTCTTTATCCATTCACCTGTCGGTGGGCATTTAGGTTGTTTCCATGTCTTGGCTATTGTAAATAGTGCTGAGTGCAGGCTTATTTGGTACCAGTGGGTTTCAACGTTTTTTCAAGGCATGGAACTCTTTCTTCAAATAAGGTTGAAATGGAAATCCAGTGTGTAAATCCGGGAGCAGAGGAGTTCTGGTGAGCTGGGGGTGGGGTGGAGCTCTGGAAGCAAGCCCTCACTCTCTTCCGTTGCAGTTCCTTGTGGAAACGCCAGGGTTTGAACCCCTTTCAACAGCACCGAGCTGAAAGTCCTGGGGTGGCAGGGGAGGTGTGGCTCGGAGCTTAGCAGCTCATGGCTGAAACTGGCCCAGTGAGGTTGATGCAGCTCTATCCGCTTGGAGGCTGGGTTCTAATCCCATTCTTGACTGCTCTGGGGCGAGTGTCATGGACCACTCCCGAGTGGTCAGGGGGGTGGTCTGCACCCTTTATTCAGTCTTGATGTCCCTCACTCTCAGGAAGTAGGGGAAATCATCTTGCTGTTTTCATCCACAGCTGTGCACATAAAACTGAATATTTAAGGCCATAAGAACAGAATCTGAGTTTTATAAAATGACTTGATTTACTAAAGCACTGGGGTGTAAGGGTGCCATAAACCTTTCTACTCTGTGCCTCAGGCTCTGTACTAGGCACGAGCGGAATCCATCTCAAAGGGCTGCTCTGAGCACAAAATGAGTGGCTGCAGCCAAAGGTTTTAGAACAGAGTCTGGTGCCCAGTGGGCACTTTTATTAGGGAGGCTGCAAGAAGCCACAGAATCCGACAACCCCAAGGTGTCAGTTTCTGCTCCTTCTACACATCCACTGGGCATCAGCTGTGAGACCTCTGGGTTTGCATTATCCTCGTTCTGGGCCCAGGACGCCAGAACCAGTGGCCAGAGGAAAGGGATTTGCGTGCTGGAGGGTCTCCTGGGTACCAGTGAGCAGCATTAGCTGCCATCTCTGCACTTAATCAACATGAGCTACTGTTGCTGAGAAAAGCATAGCTAGTCAAGCATTCACCTAATAGGAGAATGGGGATCTTGAGATATGCAATATATAATATGGATGTGATAAATAGTGACCTTGTTTTAAAATCAGAAGGAAAAGCAAGATTACTTTTCGTTTCTTTCATTCTAATTTTTGTCCTTCAACTTTGTCCCATAGGTAGCAACATTACAGAAGCTTAAGGTCGATCAAGGCCAGTACAAAGAAACGAAAGGTGAGCGTAGCTTTACAGAACTCAATTTTAAGATTGTGTTTATTGGCTGTATTGAAAGCCCCCAACAACTGTGCATATTATCTATTGATCAAAGCTGTTTCCTCTCTTTTGCACCAGATGGAAACACAAAGACTCCATTATGTGCTGGCACTCACGCTGTCTCCTGGCAATCGCTTGTGTGCTGACATTTGAATTTACGCTGGTGGTAACAAGATTGAGAAATAGCTCATAGTTCATCGTTATATTTACAACAGAGCTTGTCCCGAGAATGTGAGTTTCACTTGTCATAGAATAGGATGCCAAGATGGTGGAAAATTAGATGTGATTTGTTATAATTTCACCAATCAATGCAGTCGACCCCTTAGGTCACTCTGGTCCTGGTAATTGATGACCAAATGTCTAATTAGTTTCCTTCCATAAATGAAGTTCATGCTTTGGCAAAAATGCAGTGTTGTCCAGAACTAAGGTGAAGCTTGGGGGATGAGAAGAAAGGCTTTCCTGGGGGAGTGTAAGGATGGTGTGAAGTGCAGAGATAACAGGTAGAATGAGGGTGAGGATGGGCCTAGAGGAGGGTCAATAGGGAAGACACCTGGGGAAGCTTTCCTCCTGGGCCGCAGAAGAATGTGCACCAGACCTCAGCCTCTGTTTCGTGTTTTCTGCATGTGTGTAGACGAATACATGGGATAATACAGACAATAGGCATGTCATCTCCTTTTCCTCCCTTTGTCATCTTGTTTGGACTCCTGCCTAACCAGTATCCTATAAGACTTGTTAGTGATAGATACATATATAGATGGTTGGATGGATGGAGAGACGGACAGATGGATGGATGAATGGATGAATGGATGGTTGGATGGGTGGATGGATGGACAGGCAAACAGATGGAAAGAGGGATTAACGGATGGATAAATGGACAGGGGGATGGATGGTTGAATGGAGGGATGGATGGTGGGATGGATGGATGGTAGGAAGGATGGATATACAGATGGATGGACGGATGGATGGATGGATGTGTGGAAAGGTGGACAGCTGACTGGATGGGTGGGCAGATGGATGGTCGGGTGGATGGATGGACAGCTGGACACAGAGTAGACAGCCGTAACCTAGTGTTTTGTCTTAGGGGAGGCAGTATAGCCTGGAGGTTAAGAGCAAGCCCTGTGGAGCCGCACTGCCTGTGTCTAATTCCCAGGGACCAGTATACTCACCATGGCCTTGGGGGGCTTTGTAACTGCCCAGTCTTCTCAACTGTGGAATGTGAATAAAACCAGGGCTGTTGTGAGGATTAAGTGAGGTAATACACGAAAGCATGTGGAACGGTCTGCTGTCCATTTACGATGATTAACTAAGCGGCAGAGCCTCCCAGCCACTCGGCTTCTTTGTGTCAGCTTGGCTGGAGAAAAGTTGTGCAAACTCCACTCAGGGAACAGATCACACGGACTCTGGACAGAGGGGCTGGGAAACCAGGGATGGAGCCCAAACTTCTCTTTGTTTCAAAACATTCCTCACCTTTGATCTTGGCACTCGAAGGCTGTCAGGAAGCCCGCGGAGCCTGTGGTCTCTGGCGGAGGGTGCATGGGGCTTCAGGAAACCCTCCAGCTGGCCGACTGGCTCCCACCCTGCGTCCTAAGGCTCCGGGCCGGCACACGACAGGCTCTGCTCACCGGCTGCCACTTCGCCCTCCATTCATCCATTCACCCTCTCACAGATCCTTGCTAAGCGCCTACTGTATACAAGGTGCGGTTCCAGGCTCCGTCACCTCCACCCTCACCCCCGTCAGGTCTTTTCCATAAAACCATCTCCTCCCACTCTGCTCTGTGTGGTCCTGACGCTCGCCAGGCATTCAGGTTGGGTTTGGCAGGCACGAGTCGGGGACCCTCTCCCCCCAGAACCATGGGGGCAGGAACCGGTAGGTGATCACCGGGGGCTCAGTCCCCTTCCTTCTCTCTCCTGCTTAACCCCAATCTCAATTTCTTCCCTTCATGCGAGCCCTTCACTGCAGAGCTGGGAGAACCTTCCCCAGGGGTGTAGGGAGTGAGACGGGGCATTACAGCCCCAGGAGAGAAACTTGGACGTCCTACTGACACCTCAAGTCAGAGGATGGTTACCTTTGGGAGTGTGGTTCTCCGGTTATTTTGTGTGTGTGTGTGTGTGTGTGTGTGTGTGTGTGAGTGTGTGTGAGTGTGTGTGTGAGAGTGTGTGTGAGTGTGTGTGTGTGTGTGTGAGTGTGTGTGTGTGTGTGTAAGGGGTTGTGTAGGACTGTGCCGCGGGATAGAATAGTGAATAGAACAGGGTTGTTTGCACCACTCAGGGTCTTGGCTGGACCCCAGCAAGAGGATGACCTTGTCTGGATCTGAAGCAGAGGGGCAGCTGAATGGGGAGAGGGACCCAGCGGGACAGCAGTGAAATGTTCCTGCCGGCTTGGAAACAGGGAAAGTAAATTGCACATTAAAATGAAAATAATCTATAAAATCACAATGAATGAATCAGAGCAGAGCCATAAATAGAATGAATGGGGACACGGTTTCTCCACCGACTGCAGGCCCAACCGCCCCACGTCCTGCTCCTTTGCCACCTGTGCCCAGAACGGCCTCTGTCACACACCCCACTGTCATCCCCAGCGCCCCAGAGGCCCAGCCGTCTCTTGGCTGTATCACTGCATCCCGCGTGCCAGTGGCTCCTTGTAATGGGGCCGGGCTGGGTAGGTGGGGACGGCCGTTAAATGTCTCCAGAGAGCTTTTCAAAACGCACGAGCCTACCTGCATTGCAAATGTCTCTATTTTGAACAAATCAGCCAGCTGACCCTGCGGGAGCCCTGCCTCTACTTTCAATTGGGAATCGCTGTGGATCCCGCTTCTGGGATCGGATGAGCGGCCACGCTCCGCTGAAGGCCAGACCCTTCCCCAAGCACCAGGCCCACCCTCCTGCTGCCCTGGGCTGGGAGCAGCAATTCCACCCTCCCTGCCTGCATCGTCCCGATTTCCCTCTTTCCTGGTCTTTCCAACTTGCACAGGAATGTACTGTTATTTCTCTCCTCTCAGAAAAAAAGCCCCAAATTCCTCTCCGCCCCAGTTCCCTGCATCTCCCATCAGCAAACTTCTTAACACGTTGTCTCTGCCTGATGTGTATCTCCGTCTGACGTCAG
Organism: Balaenoptera borealis; assembly: GCF_965194805.1. Classification (NCBI taxonomy): domain Eukaryota; kingdom Metazoa; phylum Chordata; class Mammalia; order Artiodactyla; family Balaenopteridae; genus Balaenoptera; species Balaenoptera borealis. The sequence goes on from NC_138873.1 coordinate 1,969,855, forward strand.
AAACCCCCTCGTGCTGTCCTGCAGACCCGGTCCGCCCCACTGCTCTGTCGCGGTCTTCTCCGCGTTGCTTGACCCAAGGCGTCATCTCCGTCTTTTGAACTTGAATCCCGTCAGCATCTGCCTGCCAGATCTCCCCTCCTCCCGTCCTCCGGGGCCTCTGGGCTCCTTCCCACCTCATCAGGCCTTCTCGGCCTCCCCTTCTGGCTGCTTCCCGACATCTGACCCTGGTGTGCTCGGCCCCGCCTCCATCCTCATCCCTCTCTGCGCGGGGGGCAGAGGGGGGTCTCCTCTCCCCGATTTGAGCATCGTCTCTGTGCCGGTGACCCTCAATCCGAGCTCCAGCACAGCCGCTTCTTTGAACTGCAGACTCACCTGGGCAGCTGGGTCCTGGGTCCCTCCGCTTAGATGCCTGGTGGGCGTCTCAGGACGCATGTCCCGTCCCTCCCCAGCCTGCCCTCCGCGCCCTGCCCGCCTCGGCTGGGGTGAGCCCGCGTTCCTGCTGCACAGGCCACCCCGGGCGCCAGCCCGCACCCTGACCTCCCATCCCTCACGCCCAACCGTCAGCAAGTGTGTTCGCTCCTGCTTCAGAATCCGCCCAGAACCGAACCACTTGCAGGCTCTTTGTACAGATGATTGTATTTAATCTTTGAAAAATCCTTTAGGCCTGTTCCTAATTTTTCAGATGAAGAAAGAGGCCGAGGAGGCCCATGGTGGCCCACATCCCCACGGTGGTGGGCGGAGACGGTCTGCGTCCACACTGGTCCTGCTCTGTCTGCATCCTTACCTGGCTCAGATGGGGACAGGAGAGGAGCACTTTCTCCAGGTGAAGAGTCCCGAGCTGGGGCTCTGTGTGGGCGTGTGAGAGTCGGGGTGGGGAAGCCGCGAGGACCCCCCCCCTGGAGTCCCTCTGTGTCCCCTCCCCCCGCAGGCCTTGGGGGCTCCGGAGGGTGGGCAGCAGCTTGGACCCCAGCGGCCCCAGTCACTCGGGTGAAGGGTGATTTTTCCCGGGAGGACTTTGTGCGTCCCTTCCAGGCCGGGAGGGTTAGTCCCAGAGGGCGTCGCGGGGGGAGTGAGACAGAGGCTGCAGTTCTGGCCGGGGATGCTCGGGGCCCCTGCTTGGTGTTTGCTCACTCGGGGGGCACGTCAGTAAGTGGTTGGTGGGAGAGGTGCTTCTGGGCCGTCGTTGCTCTGCCCTCTTGGGTGTCGCCTGGATTGGGGCCAGCGGGCCTCGGTTCCCAGGCGCAGGTGGTGGGCACGGAACCAGCCAGGCCAGTGGCTGCCCAGGGAGCACGCTGGGCCCCCGGCGCATCACGGCGCCACCGGCCCCGTATGACCACTACACACGGTGTCGGGCTGAGCACAGCGACCATGAGACGTGGGGCTCACCCTGGACCCGCTTGACCTCAGGTCGGCACCCTACTGCCCCGGGACCTCTGTGTCGCTTGGATTTCATTAGAAATATTCGTGTGTTTCCAACTCTCCACCCCGACTCCTGCCCTCAGCGGCGGCCCCCGGCTCCTCCTTCCCTCTGCCGGGGGCCAGGTCTGAGGAGGCCTGAGGCCTGAGCCTCGGGCTGTGCTACAGCTGGGGGGTGACCACACAGGCCTGGGGTTCCGGTTCCGCAGACGGACCAATGGGCCTCCCAGGGCCTCGTCCAGAGTCACTGGTAGCCACTCGCTTCCCGGGGGCCTGGAATACAGGCGGACTCCAGCCCAAGAGGAAAGGGCTCCAGGCTGTGGCGGGAGCGGCGGCCGTGCGCCCTCTGGACCCTTGGCCGGCGCTCTGACCTCGGGTACCGAGCACCAGCAAGGCCTCCGCACCACCCTAAGCTGGGGGGACGGCAGACACGTAGCAGACGGTCGCTGTGCTCTCAGGAGGGCCTTCCCGGACTCACATGCTTCACCTGTACTGGAGAGACTCTGACCGAGCGCTAGAGCTCGGGACGTGGAACTGCTGACTTCCTAAAACCGACGTGGGAAGTTTAGGGGAACATCGAATAAAGAGCTGGTGAGAACACGCTGTTTGCCATGCTCAGCAAGAGCGGGAAGGTCCCCGCAGCCCAGATGAGACGCAGAGGCGAGAAGGGATGAGGGAGGCCTCTGTGCCCCGGTGGGGAAAGGCCTTCGGGACGCGATGCTGGGCGAAAAGCAGACCACAGACTGTGTATGGGGGGCGGGGTGGGTAAGAAGATATATTAGCATTACTTTCATTTGCTTAAAGAAGCACAGAAGATAGGCACAAACCTAGCACAGATGGTTAGTTATACGGGGAGGCGAGGGGGTTGGGTAGACGCATCCTTAAATGTCGCTGGGATATTTGGACGGAGTGGAGTAACACAGTTACGGATTAAGTCACAGCTCACGACCTGGGCCATGCTTCCCGCGCTCTTCTCTGCCCGTGGCGGCCCTCGAGGCCCAACTTCAATGCTGGCTCACCCCCCAGGCCTCCAGTCAGGGCTCATCACTCCCTCCCAGCAGCCCCGCAAGGCACCGCCTATACGTTTATTAAAACATTTATCTCATCCCGCCCCGCGTGAGTTAGTGATTATCCTGCCTGCCTCCTCCAAATGATAGAGTTCTTGAGGGAAAGACTCGTATGTTACTCATCACAGCGCTTTGCACGGAGTGGCTGACAGAACAGATATTTGCTGGTGAGTGAATAATTTAGGGGGGCCCCAGGAGGGCTCACACCTACCTTGCGTGGTTCTAAAGCTGCGTCAGTGACTCGGATTCTCTCTTGGATGAGCTGGGATGCTGGGATCTCTCAGTGCCAGTCTCTGGCTTGACCGTGGAATGCCAGGGGCACCCTGGTCTCCCAGGCCATGCTCCGTCTGACCTGAGGCCGTGGGCCGGCAGGCTCCCTTGATCCGCTGAGCCCTGTCCCAGGGGAGTGGCCGTCCTGTTTCCAATCTGAGGGCAAAGGACTTTCCTCTCTACACAGATGTGTCTACACATGCCAAATAATTTGAGAATTTCATCAACTAAAAAAATGTAACTTCAGCTAATGGAAATAGCAATGATAATAGTTAATGAGACGTTTGAGTCGATCAATACCTGATTAACTTGATCCATCTCTTGTGCTCAGAAACACTGAGGCCTTCTTATGTGAGAGGTGGAGACGGCTGAGTGGCCAGGTCACCCCAGGCAATGTGGCCCTGGGCCTAATGAGAAGTGAAAGGCTTGGGAGGGTTAACCCGAGGGCCTGTTCGCGCTATTTCCAGAAGACGAGTGACCTTGCAATACGACTGACAGCACTTCGCATCCTGAGACCCTACGCAGCAGGGGACGGGCCGACAGCGTTCCTGGTCTGCATTTCGCCTGCCCGTCTCCTTGGCCCCTTAAAGAATGTGGTGTGTGACCCCAGAACACCAAGGCCAGGTCTGGGTGAAGCTGAAGCCCGCTTTGGAAGCGCTCTTTTACTCTCAGTGATTCATGGAATTCTGACCTTCCAAGGCGGGTGGGGCTTTTCCAGCTCATAGTATGGGGCCCCTGGTCCCTGGGGGCCCGCGGTTGCCCCCCGGCTCTGCAGTGGGGCCAGTCCTGGGGGCTGGATCCATCGGATCCGCATCTTCCATGTAAATCTCACCTGTCACCCAAGCCCCATTCTTTCTGTCTGCTTCGTGCCTGGAAATTGCCCCCATTACTGAAGGTACGCGCTGCCCGGTTCCCACACTCGGGTCTGCAATCCTCGCTGAGGAATTCCTGCACTTTTGTGTAAGTCTCCCCTCCCAGGCGCCAGTGAAGGAGAGAGTAGCAACAAGAAGTTAGCAACTCACGTTCGGATGAGGGCTTCCTGCACGTCGCGCACCGGGAGCTGCGGCACAGCCTGTGTTAACCCTCGCGTTTTCCCTGCCACGCCCGACGAGGCCCACGGCTATCCGCGTTTTGCAGGTAAGATTATTGAAGCACAGAAATGCTGTCACCTGGCCCAAGGCCACCCAGCTCCTAAGTGGCACACACCACACAACACCCCTCCCATGCCCGCCTTCCTAGGCTGACCCCAATGACGTGTTTCATTGCCTGAAGCATTTTGTTAACACTCTTCAAAGGGAGAAAACCTCTTCTGAGACCATGCCTCAGTGTTGTTGTAAACTCGTAAAAAAAATTCATAATAGATAAGAACCTGTAAGTGAGTTTAAAAAGCTCAGCGTTTCTGACCACGAAGCTGGAAGTTTGCAGAGGTCACGGCCCGTGCTGCGGTGGCTCAGGGCTGCAGGTACATGGGAGCTTGTCTGGGAGGAGGTTTGCTGAGCACAGCCTGCCCTCGTCCTCCCCAAGAAACACAGAACAGGGAGCGCCTCCACCTTCCCCGACGGGGGCAGGGGCCCTGAGCCTGCATTCAGCATGGGCCCCACAGCCTCGGCGCCGGCCTCGTGGAGCTGGTAAAAATGCAGAGTGTCAGGCGCCCGGACCCACGGGCTCAGAGTCAGTCCCCGGACCCACGAGGTCCTGGGCAAATGACCCTCGAGAGGCAGTGCTCTGAAGCGCGGTCTGAATTTCTGAGGTCTTTCTGAGCCTTACATTTCATGGTTCAGGTTCACTCTGGACTCTGGGGGTGGTGAAGCTAGGCTGGGCATCGCGTGGGCAGCGTAACTGCTGGCAGGGGCTCCCCCCCGACTGCTGTCCATGCCCAGCCCTGGGCGTGAGCCACGGCTGCTCCGTTTTCTCCTTTTGTGGATTAAGGCTTGAGATGGCTTTGGGTCTTGTTTGTACTTTTTCTTAATCACTATTTAAAAGGGCTCTCAACTGTTTATTCAGCAATAAAACTTGCAGGGCAGCAGAGCTGAAGCCAGGGGCTTGCCCCGAAGTGCCTGGATGGGTCAGGGTTAAGGATGGGTGAGAAGGTCAAGTGTGGCCTCTGGGTCATGGGGGGTGGTGAGAGGATGGGGGGAGGGCTGCGCTACAGACGGCGACTCCTGGGGCCTGGGCCTCTGCATGGGCCAAGCACCTCGAGAGTGGATGCACGGCCTGTTTTAGGGCTGTGGGGGGGCGTGAGGCTTAGTGGGGCCGGCAGTGAGGCGGCCGACGGTTTGGGGGAGAAGGCGAGCTCCAGTGGTCAGTGCAGCCAGAGAAAGACGGTCAGTGAAAATGCAGCACTTCCTCTCCGTCCAGTTAGCTTTGGCTCCAGGCAGAGGTGGGCGAGATGGACGGGGCAAGCTGTGATCCCCGCCGCCTCTGGTTCCTGACCCCGTGGTGCAGGTGACGGGCCGGGGAGGAGGGCGGGCGGGGACAGCTTCCTGGTTTTGCCCCCTTTGGGACAGGACACCGTCTGGGACACTGTCTGTTTGGTGGCCACACATCTTTCTGATCGTGCCCCTCTCGACATGGCCTGTAGACCCTCACGCCCCAAAGTGCTCCCAGTATAGCGAGTGGACATGGGCTCCAGGAGAAGGCCCACTTGGTGAACGATAATGTCGAGATGAAGGGAACGTGGCCTTGTGTCCGACTCTAGGTGTCTCAGCCCAGTGACATCGTGTGACAAGAGCACCCAGGCCTCCCAGAGCCAATCTACATGACAGACAGACAGACAGAGGACACGGGCTCGGTCCTGAGGCAGCAGAGAGGCTCAGGGTCCCGATGCCCTTGTTCCTGCCCCTCCCCGCCCCACTGTCCTGGACCCGCCTGGCCCTGTTGGCATCTCTGCCCAGAGAAGCTGAAATAACAGGCCCGTCGCGCCGGGTTTCTGAGAACAGCAGAGATAATCCCCACATGTCCTGTTGGGTCCATAACCTCAACCTCCTTTGGGGTCCGATCCTGCACCAGCAGCCCCTGCTCAGAGGATGGGTTGGCAGGACGGCCCATGTGTGAGCATCTCGGAAAACCACTTAGAAAGCAAGGAATTTGCTTTCTAATAAAACCCCAGGGAATTCAACTCTAATAAAACCCCAGGGAATTACTCCTAGTATGAATCGGGCTGCACAGAGAGCCCGTCCCCTCTTCCTGCTTAGCTGTGCTTGGAGGGACCTCGGCATCTGGAGATGCCCAGGACGAGGATGAGAAGGCAGGTGAGCGGGAGGGGACAGTCCGTCATCAGCTCGCGGGGGCCTGATGCAGCCCAGGGAGAAAGTCCCCCCTCACGGCCTTGGCGCCAACTTATCTGCTTGGAGCAGATAAGACGCGCGGACTGGTCTCGGTGAGAAGCAGGAAGTCTGTCACGGGGGGTGAGGTGTGGATCTGTCACCCCCAGCCCTTGCCCCGCTCTTCTTCTCTCTGAAAGAGGAGGTGGAAAGTGGTCTCTGTTTTAAGGTTTTCCAGGCTTTTCCTTAAATAGTCACAGAGCCTGGAAAGCTCTGCTCTAGACAGGAAACAGTCTACACTGGCCGCAGAGGGTCCAGAGCCGTCTTGGTGTCACACGTGTGAGTCTGGCGCGGGATTTGTGAGGTGTTTGAATCTGTGTTGGTTTTTTTATCTTTTACTTCAGAAATAATTGACCCCTTCACACCTTGCTTTCTGATGACTGCATTCATTGGGTTCATCCACGACTGCCTGAATTTCACCTGAAAAGTTCTGTAATAACCTCCTGGCGCACAGAAGTCTCCTTCTTCTGTGTACAGAGGGCACCCCGGCTGAAGTCAGGGGAGGCTGGGAGCACCTGTGGGAGGGGAGGGGACGACCCTGCCCCCCACCCCATGTAGAGCCCCCAGCAGCCTGGGTGCAGTGGGGGCCTGGTGCCCTCGCCCCAGCGCTGCTTCCACTCGTGGGCGTCAGTGCCATCCCTGCCCCTTCTCAGCAGCCTGGAGCCGAAGAGGCCTTGGAGCCTGGTGAGGGCACGTCCCTTGTTTCCAGGTGAAGCACAGGCCGAGAGAGAAGGGACAGGCCTGCGGTCACTCGGCGGGTGGGTGGGCTGCCCACAGAGAGGCCCAGCCCTGCTCAGCTGGCGCAGCTCCTGGGTAGTGCCACCGCCCAGCCTTTGCCAGCCGAGGGTCCGCTGGGAGGTGGGTGAGCACCGGGGGCCGGTGGTGTCGAGAATCCCCGGAGAGGATGAGACACACGTGTGCGACTTCTGCAACTCTGCTCCGGTGAGCAAACCTCCGGCTTTTCTCAGACTTGCCAAGAAGGACTCTGGGAAGCTGCAAATGATTAGAAAACACTGAAATAGATGATTCTGAACACCCTTTCCAGCTTTCAGTTTCTGAATGTAATTTCTAAGCTTCCTGCCCCGAAAAGGAGCCATTCTCACCACAGTGGGTGTGAAGGGGCAGAGTGGTGACTTCAGATCTGAAACTGGGGCTTGGTAAGAGAAACCAGATCTTTACACATGTCATTCAAGGTTAATGTCATTAACCCATCCCCATCACTGAGCCTCAAACCTGGTTCTGAGGTTCTTCATGGAGAAGAACGGGGAGGGGGAGAAGGGGGCCACTGGAGGGTCCGGATGCAGGAGAAGGAGTCTGGGGGGGGGAGGGGGGAGGGGGAAAGGGGGAGAACCCAACGCCACGCCCTTTGCTCCTTGCGGCCCTGGCATCTCCACTGGGAGCCGTCCAGAGTCCTGCCTGAACGGAGGGCCTCACTCGGAGGACTCATAAATCTCTTCTCACACACGGGCTAAGATCCCTGAATGGATCCAGCTGGGTGGGTCTGAGAAGCAGCAGAGCCAGGCCCCGACTTGGTCACTTACGTAACTTACTCTTGAAATAACAAACGCCCTCCTCCCCGGCACCCCGTGGGGAGGACGTGCAGGTCCCCGCCCCCCCCCGCCCCGTGGGATTCAGAGTCAGCGGACCGTGGACTCCGTGTCACAGCACTTCCAGAAAAGCCAGTCAGGGAGCAAAGCAGCCCCGCTGCTCCCTGCTGGCCAGGCAGGACCCACCCTCCGTCCTGGGGCCACTGGCTGGCTCCCCGCCCAGAGCCTCAGCTGAAACCCAGAGCGAAAGTCCTCGGGGCCTGGACCCTAACACGGGGCCTCTCAAACGCAGGGAGCTTGTGATCCGAACCCAACCCGAGATGCAGAACTAGGTGGTCATGGCAGTTTGGACCCTCTCGAGTCTGGAGAAAAGCTGGAAGCTTTCAGATCATGAAGGAAACCAGGCAAACTCCATGTCCTGATTTCCCGCTGTGCCCTGTCTCAGGAACTTGTCCTGGGCTCGTCCAGCCCTAAATCGACACCCACCAGCAGGGCGGGCTCTCCATGTAGGTCAGGAAACACGCCCGTGAGGTTCAGGCATTTCCCCGAGGCTGTGTGACTTGGACATTGTGGATTATTTTGCATTTCTAATAAAAAATGTACTAAGACAGATTTTACAGGTCATCAAAATGGCAGTTCATTAAATGTAGTGAAAAGTACAAATGATTTATTCACAAGGGTGTGTGGAGGCGTGCATACGGTTGGTAACCCAGGAGGAGAGAGGCTGTAAACAGAAACTTTTAATAAACTTGGAATCCCAAGGTGAGAATAAAATTACGCTGCCTGCCATTTATGCCATCAGTGCTTTAAAAAAAAATAAACTGTGAGCTTCTTTCCTTCAAAGGCCTTAGATGAGACTGATTTTTAGAAATGACCCGCTGCTCACACGAGGCTGTCTGCAGCCGCCCCCTTTCCCCCGACAGACTTGTTAAAAGTGCCCACTGAGGGGACCTCCCTGGCGGTCCAGGGGTTAAGACTTCGCGCTTCCAACGCAGGGGGCGCGGGTTTGATCCATGGTCGGGAACTAAGATCCTGCGTGCCGTGGGGTGCAGCCAAGAAAGAAAGAAAATAAAAGAAAATAGAAGCACGCACTGAAGTGGTGTCGGAATGAAGAATATAAATCCTCTACATCTTTCAAGTGTTCCCGTTGCCTAAAATGTAGGAATGTTCCATAACTATGGCTCCTAACCTTCTGGGATGGCCTTTGAGCATCTGAAAAGCTACAAACCCCTTCCCCAGAAACACACACACAAACACGCAAACATAACTTTGCAGAAAATGTCAGGAGGTTTTCGGGTGCTGCTGTCCAGGACCCCGCGGTCCCCTCCCTCTGGGTGTGGCCTGCATCTCACCTTTAACAGCTGTCCCGTGAGGGTGGCTTTCGGACCCACCGAGGCCGCCGTCTGCACAACTCCCTGGCCCCTGGACACTCTACACCCAGCCGAGCCTGGCCCGGCATTTCCAGGTCATCAGAGAAGCTACGGGAGTGATCTCTTCCGCGGCCCTAGAGACGACTCGTGTCTCCGAGTGGGAAGGCGGCCGGTGGGCTGGTGGGTGGTGTTTGGGTGCTCAGCTCGCCACGGCTCCCACGGGGCCCTGGGGCTGACGCTGCCACCCCTACGCCCGCCCAGGGCGGTGGCTCCGCACCTGTTCTGTGTGGGTGGCCAGCGCTCTGCAGTGGGGACAGATGGAGTGGCCTTTGCTCCGGGACCAAGGGCCGTCGCCTGCGGGGACACAGACAAAGGGCGACGCAGCTGCTCAGGGCCTGACTCGTAGCCCGGCCGCAGCGGCACCTCGGGGACGAGACGTGCCTTCGCTCCAGAGGGAGCCCGGCAGGTCCGAGGGCTCCGCGCTTCCAGGGGGGGCTTTGAGTCAGGCATCTCTGGGCGCCCCCTTCCCGTTGAATCCCCGTCTCAGTCCCAGGCTGGGGACTCTCAGGCCCGGACCCCAGAGCCGTCGCGGTTCGGGGAAGAAGTCCACGGAAAGTCCCGGGCGCGGGGCTGGGCGATCCACGGCGCAAAACCTCCTGTTTTGCTTCCGTCTGTGCGACGGTCAACGGATTGAATTAGGTTAAATGATGTCGTCAAACAGGAAGAACGATTATCGAGCACTTGCCGCCCGTGTGCTGTGAGTTCCGTTGATTCGTGGGGCTCCCGGGACAGAGGAGGAAAGCGAAGAGTGGAGAAGGCGTCTGCTCTTGGGGTTAAGGGCCCTACTGAGACGGGAGCGTTTTCCGGGACAGAGTCACACCCCCTTCACACCCCACTCCCTTTCCCTCCCGGTGCTCACGCCCACGCACACACACGCGGACACGCGCGCGCACCACCACCAAGTCTGACCGTAGGAATTCAGGAAACGTGATCACATCTCCCTGCGTCTCTCTCTCTCTAGCTTTGTTTCCTCCCTCCTGATCCCTCTTCTATTTCCCTGCCTCTCTCCCTCCTCCCTCCCCACCGCTTCTTTCTTCCACAGCACAGACACTAGTCGACACAATAACACGAGACACAACAAGAAGCGTTTAAAAGTAAGAATTTGTTGTCTTTTTACTGAAACACTGTTAATTCCGAAAGAGTATTTTTACATAGTTTGGGTACAACATTTAAACCACCCCGTTGGTAAGCAGACATAAACTGACACTGTTCTAAATACATTATTTATTTTGTTTAAAAATTTACATGCCCATCAATAATGCATCCAGCTGGAGAACGTTAATTTGCTTCAGGCCATGCACCAAAAAACCAAATTAGACTCACGTCTCTCACTACTCCGCCCTCTGCGGTCAACACACTCCAGAATCCATGCAGAGGAGAGAGGGCAGCTCACCCACAGGACGGAGCAAACGCGCGTCTCCCTGTGCCCACCCCACCTACCTGAGAACCCTCGCGGTTTCCGGAGGTTTCCGTGCGCATCGCGGCTCAGTGTGCTAAACACTAAGCACCGAAGGCTTAGCTCTTAAAGACTTGAAGTCTGCAAAGCAGTCTCAAAAGGGATTAAGATCTTTTCTGGGGGATAGATGATCACGTGCTCTCAGGAGCTGGACTTCAGGAGGATGGGCCAGGAAAAGAAACATACACGAATAGCTATTTTTTTTTCCATATAGAAGTTCAGAAGGCTCGTCTTAAAATTGTTCTTTACTGAAAAAGCCCCAGAGCACAGGTCATGTAAAATCCAATCATTAAAATATTCCAAACTGCTAGGAGTCACTTGATAAACATCTTCCCAACCCCACTAAGCTGGGCTAGTTGTGAAAGAGGGGCTGGCCCTGGGCACACTCGGCTGTCCCCAAACCGCCCAGCTGACGTTCCCTTAAAACCGCCCCATCCAGAAGGACACCAGAGCCGAGAAGGCAGGAGGGGATGCGGCCAGGTGGACACAGATGTGGGGCTACCTTCTTCAGCAGAGAACATGACTCTGGGTGCCATTCTGACACGCCTGCCTCCGTCCCAGTCCCGGGCGGGATACTATTATTAGGGCTTGGCAGAGAAAAGGCAGGGAGGAACGCTGAACCCATAATTCCTGGCCCTCCTGGGCTGTGTCATTCAAGAGCTTCCTGGTTTCATTTCCATGGTTTGGCAGCAGACTCTTTAGCACATCCAGACATTTTTATGGTTGGATTCTTTGTGGAAAAGACAGGGCACATATTTTCTCTTAAGTGGAGTTTCTCCTTTTCGCTGGGCTTCGGCGACTCTGCTTCCCCAGAGCCAAGGGCCCATGTCCTCCAGTGGGCGGTTTACACCGTGCGGGGTCAACGACCATCTGGTTTGGAACCAGAGAGCCGTGGAATGGCAGTGCTGGCTGGGATCGCGGACACGGCCAGCGCGAGGGGTCCAGACGGGCGCTGCCTGCGGGACCCCCGGGGAGGGTGAGGGTCCCGGCCGAGGGTTTGGGGTCTGGAGGCAAAGGCCGATAGAGCAGGAAGGAAGGGCCTGTGTGCCAGAGCGCCTTCTTTCTTTTAAAGACAAGCCGAATATTTAAGTTTTTAAGTGAAGTTTCATGATTAAAAAATATTGGCAAACAAATAGACCTGTGGGAGAGAAGTCCTTGCTCAGGCCCTGAGCCCAGCCTTCCTTTAGCAGACGTGACCCTGAGGCCATGAGCCGGAGGATGACCTGTCCCAGGTCCCTCAGGCATGGAAGGAGGGCCTGGGGCTAGAACTCTGATTTCTCCATGATTAACACCAAATTCTTCCTGCAAGGCCGGTTGACAATTATTCTTTGAAACAATCACTTCTTCACAGGAGGGGGAGGTGAGCTAACTTACACGGCCAAGGCCAAGCCTAGACCATTGTCCCGAACTCTTGTTCTCTTTAAGATTCAAATATAAAAAAGCTTTAAAATATATGTTACGTTAAATAGTATACTCATATATTACATACGATTTTACTATATAGTATTATTATCATATAAGATTTGAATATGTACGTTTATGTTACAGCTGACCACGGTTGAAGGGAAATGTCAATAGATAATACCCCAAAGATTCCAGCCCCCTGGTCCTCTCTTATCTGAGATGTTACCACACGCCCATGGGATTCTTTGCAGATGATAGACAGGGATGATGGAAGACTTCTATCCCTGATACTTAAAGAGATAACAGTAACCCCAGCAAACCCCCTGATAAGCAGGGCCAGTGGACTCGCTCGGAAGGCCTGGAATTCGCTTTTAGTACATCTTCATCCTGACGCAGGCCGGCGGCGCTGAGACCCAGCGGGGCCTGGGGAGACTGGCCCCCGGGGCGGGGGGGCCCCGATCTTGGCACCGGCGCCTTCATTCTGTGTGACTTTCTGTGGGGAGTCATTTCTGGCCCTCAGCTCTTCTCATCTCTGAAAGGAGAAGGCTGGGCTGCTGTCTTTCCATTCCAAAGCCTCTCATCTCGGATCGGAGAGACCAGATCTCCAGTCCTGGACCCATGGCCTGCCACGTGACCTCGGGCAGGTGGTGTAACTTTTCCGTGCTTCAGTTTATCTGTGAGATACGTCTGTTTGGATTCATTGAGAAGATAACGGCCGTGTCTGCCACGGGGTCCCCACCCACCATCGAAAGTCATCTGCTCTAACACAGCGTTCGCCCCAAATAAAAGCTGATTGCAGAATACCAGTCTATGATGTAACATAACGGGATGCACAGAAAGTGGGGTTTCACAATGACCACGAAACCCTACACCTGCTGAACGCTGGTGTCTAGTCCGGAGGGCAGGGAATCACGTTCCCGCCAGGAACAAACAAGAATCTTAACTTTCCCCCTCCAGGGCCTGGGACAACTTCATGCGCCCGTTGGAGGGTTTGAGAAAAGCTGCATAACCTGTCCCCAGAAAAAGGCACGTATGCATACACACACTAAATTCTGCATTCCACACCAGAGGGTTCAGGGACTCGAGGAATCCCACCCTGGATGTTGGTGGCTTTGGAATTTCCTCAGGAACAGTCGGTCACTTACAGCTGCCTGGGCAGTTGGTGAAGGGTTTACACTCAGCAAACTCTCTCTCTCTCCTGAAGATGTGGGTTTCACTGTGGGTGATTTAGGGGACTGAGGGTGAGCTCCTGCCATTGTCCGTGGCCTCCTAGAGGTTCATGGATCCTGGTCTGGGGGGGTTCCCATGTGCGGGACATGTATGCATAAGAGTAACACCCAAAACCAGGACAACCATCATCAACGGAGTGTCCTCTGTCCTCAGAGCCTGGGATTCAAGTTCAGGTCCGTCAGACTCCAAAGCTACTGCCCACCACACTCTTTAATAAAAGGAATGTTAAAAATTATGCTAAAGTTATTCTGCTATTTGGGAACCTCGCTGCCCTTTCTTTGCTTGGGTCCCCTGAGATATTTCTCAGCTGTGAAGTGGAACTCAGTGTACCCCCTCTGCCCTGGTTCTCAACTTCCAGCAGTTCTCCTGTCCCAATCTCCTCCAATTTTTGTCTCTCTCGGCGCTAGTGTGTGCAGAGCAAGGATGCTTGTCGGGGTGTCTGGGAGGATTGGGGCAGGTTGGCTCCTGGGGATGTCACCACACATGCCCTGGGCGGGGAAGCCCTGTTAGGAGAAGGGCCGGGCCTGGCCACCACACTCAGCACTGCAACCCAGCCTGAGCAGCCAATAGGCCCCAGCTAATGGGCAGCCCACCCCTAGGCCAGTGATTCTCCTGTGGAGGGAAATTTACTCTGAAAAATCTAGTCACTATTATACTTCTCTATATAAAAATGAGAATCACTATTGTTTTCATAATACAGATTATACATGAAATCCCAACAAAGTCACCTATGCTGGTAATCATAGGAGAAGAGGAAGGTTCTTAACTAAAAGTGGGGTATGCCTCATGCCCCGACACTCCCTCTACCCCACCAGAAGGGGTGTCTCAATGGGGAGGGAAAGGCCTGGCTGACAGGTGACATCGCTGCCCAGAGCAGCCTTCCTCGGGGCTTATTCACTTGGTCACAGAAGGAGATAGACTCACGGGGTTCATGTCTCCATCGGGGGGGCGTTCTCATGGGTTCCTCCCACAAGTCTTTACTGAACATGTATTGAATACGTGTTCTAGGCGGGGGTCTAGGTTCTGGGTGGACAAAGGTGGACACTACCTGGTCCAATAGGGGAGACACACGTAGACCTGCACTGATGAAGGATGTGGTGACTTCTGCCATAGGTCGGGGGCATGGAATGCTCTAGAGCTCAGAAGAGGGACATTTCGGGTGGTGTCCTGGAGGAGATGCAGGTGTACGGACAGGTGCAGAATGCAAGGAAACCAGCCAGGAGAACAGGGGGAGAGTGATGGGGGGCGTGGAGTTGCGTGCGGAGGGGTATGAGCCACTGGGGGCTCAGCATGGGTGGGGACGGGGAGCAGGACGGGCCACGCATGGGCTTGGGGACCCAGAGCAATTTTCAGCTCCTTAAGTGGCGGGATGTGTTTTGGGGCTCATCCTAGAGGTAACTGGGATGACAGATTAGGGGGAACAGACTGGAGGGGCCTCCGTGGACCAGGAGAGCGACCTGTGGCTCCCGTGGGGCCAGCTACGCGGGAGAGGGCAGGGCTGGAGGAGCAGCGTAGCGGCGACTATGACCAGGGAGCGGGGTGGCTGCTCGCGCTGAGGATGCTGGGTTGACCCCGCGCCCCGTGGCGAGCTCTGCTGGGGAGCTGGCGATGCAGCGGTCGGCTTCCCGGCCCGTCATCCTGCTCTGCAGCTGCAGGTTGGGGTCTGGCACCGCCTTCCACGAGGGGCGTGCCGCACAGACAGGTGAGCACAGGTGGCCCGTTCTGGGCACTGAAGGGATGGAAGGGGGGCTCAGCTGGCAGAGGTGAAAGGGCGGGGACTGGCCCGCGCTCGTTCACGCTGGCCTGTGTTCCTGCAGCGCCACCCTGCTGGCACCTGCTGCTCCGCATCTCCCCCGGGAGGCCCAGGGAACCCTCACCCCGTGTCCGTTGTGGGTGGACCGCAGGGCCCCCGCCCATGACGGGAGGCAGGCTGCTTAGGCCTTTTGTCCTGTCTGCATAGAAATCATGAAACAGCACTTCACACCAAAGGCCTGATGACACGCACGTCCTCTGGCCCTGGTGGCAGCAGCGCTGAACTGTGCAACTGGCTGGGCTGGCGGGGCCAGGTCGGGGGCTGCGGGCTGGGGTCCGTGAGCCGAGCCGCAGGGGACCAGGCCCCAGGAGCTAGGCAGCCGCTGGCGGGGCCAGGGGCACACACACCTCCACGAGCAGGTCGAGAGAGCTCAGCGGGCAGAGGATGTGGGGAAACTTCTCCTCTACAGGAACCAGCTGACTGAGCTGCCCACCCCCGGTGACCCCAGGGGCTCCCAGCTGGTCAGCCGACCAGGCGCCAGTGTAGTATCCAGTTAAGGGTGTGGCTCCAGGGTCACACGGCCTGGATACGAATCCCTGTTCTGCCCTTTCTTGCTGTGAAACCCAGGCCTAGTTACTTAACTCATCAAAGCCTCAGTCTATCCATCTGCAAAATGGCCTTTTGCAGCAGTAGCACTGCCGTGAGGATTCTGTGGCCCTGGGGACCCTGGGGACAGGGCCTCCTCAGCCCCGGGGAGAGTCCGTCGCCTGGCACTGGCTTGAAACTCAGCCTTAGCTCCAGCTACGTCACCGCCCAGCGGGAACTTTCCCTCCCTCGTGGGTGGGGGTCTAGTGACCCGCACAGAGCAGGCGCTGATTAAAGCAGGCGCAGGAACGATGACCCGACAAAGCTGTGCATCTTTGATTACTGACCACGAAGCCCAGCTCTGGGATGGTCGGGGTCATCGACGCCTGCAGCCCAGCCGGGAGGGGTCTGGGTCCTGCACCATCCTGGGGCGCAGGCCGGTTCGGGGGAGCAACCGCACACCAGGCCCACGGCATCCCTGGCCGGTGGGATTCTGTGCACTGCCTCCTCACCCCTGCCCAGAAGCCGGGGCGTCCGGGGGCACGTCCCCCAAAGGGACGCTCCGTCCCCCAGGCTGTGTGCTGAGCTCGGGTCCCACCCCGGCCACAGCCGGCGCCCGTCACGCCCGTGGCACCGCGGGGTTTAGGCTCAGACCCCACTGTCTGAGGCTGACTGGGAAACCGCCTTTAGAAACACTGTAATTAAACCCAGATTGCTGAGGGGCACTGGGAGTTCAGGGGACGGGGCACTGGGAGGTCGGGTTTGTTGTGGCGGAGTGTCCGGCGGGCCGGGGTTGAAGCGGCCCCTCCCCCAGGCTGATGGCACGTTCCTGCAGGAAGTTGCACAACGTCCAACCCGGGTCCAA
Source organism: Balaenoptera borealis (assembly GCF_965194805.1). Lineage (NCBI taxonomy): Eukaryota > Metazoa > Chordata > Mammalia > Artiodactyla > Balaenopteridae > Balaenoptera > Balaenoptera borealis. Next base: position 1,986,201 of record NC_138873.1, read on the forward strand.
GTACACACGGAGTTCAAAGACGGAAAACAGTAGGTTGAGTGTCAGTCTCTGAGGGATGAATTTAGGCCATTGTTTAAAATCAGATGTTTGGTCAGAAAGCCCACACTTGTCCAAACACTGAGAGGAGGGCAGGGACCCACAGTGAGTCAGCGAGGGCAGCTCAGGCCGGGAGGGGCCCGCGTCCTCACACCGTCCTTGGAAGATGTCCTGTCCTGCAGGCAGAGGACCAAATGCCGCTGGGATTTGGGTCAAAGGTCTGGGAGGTCTTCCGGGCACACGGGTTCCTGTCCGGCTCAGTCCCCCGTGCAGCTGGGGCCCCTCCCGGGAAAGTGTCCTCGAGCCACCAGCACCCCCTGCAGGACTGTTTACCCCCTGGGGTTACTCACTCTGGTGACCCCGAAGGGGGCTGTGAGGACAGGTGACATGGGCAGCCAAGGTGACAGACGGTGGACACTGGTTTCCAGGCCAGTGGACGTGGAAGTCGTCTGTGCTAGGATGCAGTCACTGACTGGCCTGGGGCGGGGTGTGGGTCCAGGAGTCTCCGCCTCCAGCAGCTGGGTGCTCGATGCAGCAAAGCTCCCCTGGGGGGGCAGGGGGAGGGGGGCAGGCTGGCGTCAGGGCAGATGATGAGCACAGTTTTGACCATGTTGGACTTGCAGCCACTTGGGGCACGTGACGGGAGTGATGGGTGGGGCCTGCGTGTGTGGTTTGAAGCTCAACGAAGAGATCGGGACTGGAGTCACTGATTTAAGATTCATCAGCATTTAGATGATGGTTCTGGAAAGAGGAGGGCAGTGGGGCAGTGACAGGGGGTGGGTGTAGAGAGAGGGCAGCCGGGGGCGGCTCTGAGAGGCACTGCAGGCCAGGGCCCAGCTGGGGGGCTGAGAAGGGACAGCCAGGGAGACCACCGGTGCCACAGAGCGGGCCCGCGCTCAGGACAGGCTGCTGAAGCTGGAACACCCCGGGCTCCTCCGGCTGGAATGACTCGCTTGGCGTGTCTAAGTGTCCATTAGGGGCTGGGTGAGCTATTTTAGTCCGTCTGATGGAGAAGAGCTGGGAACACAAACTGACCACTGATTAGATGTAGTTTGTTGGGTGATGGATTCCAGGGCGAGGAGGGGTGATAACCAGTGTCCCTGGCATAGGGAGGACCTGGGATGGATAGTGGGGTGTGATGAAATGGCGTCAGCCTCGGAGCCAGAGCTCAGATCCCCGTCCCGCTCCTCGCCAGTAGTACACGGTGCTGCACTGGTCATGAGGCTTCAGCCGCCAGACACAGAGGTCAGCTCTAGCCAGCTCGAGGTGGGAGCTTTGCCCATCCTCCCCCTGCCCTGGCCTCTGCAATGGCTTTGTTCACTGCTCGTGGGGGACAGGGCCACCCCGGGCAGGGGTGCCAGAGGGGAGAACTTTCTCCCCACGGGTCCTACTGGGTCTCACCTGCCCTTTTCCAGTGGGGGGAGTGGAGGTGCAGAGCCACGTGATGACAGGTCAACATGGAGAGGGAGGGGCTTCCGGAAAGGGTGACGCTGGACAGACAAAAAGTCACAGGTGAGCACACATGCATGCACGTTTTCCAGTGAGGAACGTTGTGTCATGTCCCGACCTCAGTAGAGGGCACCTGCGTGGGAAGCGAGTGCTGAGTGAGATCACACACATGAAGCTCTGGGTCCAAGGCCTGGACCCTCACCAAGCGGGGGCTGGCAGTGTCACAGCGGGATGAAGGGCGCTGGGGAGCTGGCGTCGCTGGGTGTTAAGGGGCACCGGCGTTTGTGCAGTGCACACCCTGCGGCACTGTCCAGGACGGTTCGCCGTGGGAGCTCCGGCTCTAGATGAAGACGTGGCGGGGGGAGCGGCCTCCCAGCTGACTCGGGGTCTGGGGTGGATGGGCCCAGAGGCCTGGTGGTCCAAGCCTTCCAGTCAGGACGGAAGAGCGGGGCCCAGAGGAAGGAAGGCCTGAGTGAGGGAGGACCCGGGGCAAGTAGAGCCGCGGGGTCCGAGGACCCATGTGCCTGCCCGGCTGGTGTTCCTGACCATCCATCAGCTCCGGGGAAGCGCTGCGTCGCCAGAGCCCTCGGCCGTGCCCATGCGCAGGGGTGCTGGGTGATTATTTACCGAATGAATGAGCTTTATGGCCTAACGTATGAGACACATTTTGAACGTTTCCTGTTTCATTTCTTCCTTGAAAGAGGCCCGCGAGGAAGGGACAGGGAGGGAGAGAAAGGGCCCGTCTCTGCGTCGAATATCCCTCTCCCAGCCTCCCTTGCGGTCTGCTCGACAGCCCCAGAGCCGCCACTGACGCAGGCGCTTCTGAACGTCTCATCGCAACCCTATTTCAGCGCTGATTTATAGGCAACCAACACTTAATAAATATGTTCTGGAAGGTTTTTGTTGTTTTTTTTTTTTAATTATCTAAACACTGAAATTGGGCTTCCCTGGTGGCGCAGTGGTTGAGAATCTGCCTGCCAATGCGGGGGACACGGGTTCGAGCCCTGGTCTGGGAAGATCCCACATGCCGCGGAGCAACACGGCCCGTGAGCCACAACTACTGAGCCTGCGCGTCTGGAGCCTGTGCTCTGCAACAAGAGAGGCCGCGATAATGAGAGGCCCGCGCACCGCGATGAGGAGTGGCCCCCGCTCGCCGCAACTAGAGAAAGCCCTCGCACAGAAACGAAGACCCAACACAGCCATAAATAAATAAATAAATAAATAAAATTAAAAAAAAAAATGTAAAACCTCACTTATAAAAAAAACAAATATTAAACACTGAAATTATAAAAGGATGGAGAGCATTTTCCTCTCTCAGCCGCCCTAACAAGGAGCTGCCCTCAGCCAAACGCTTTGTTCGGCTGCCCTCAGCCAAACGCCTTAAATAATATCTGGGCTTTTCATGTCATCAGCTCAGTAATGACCTGTCTTGTCACATTTGGAAAGGTATTGTCCTGTAAAATCCTCATTCCTGAGCCAGAATTTCCTTTCTTCTTTTGAATTCAGGGTGAATTCTAGCCAAATAAATAGCTGTGAAATCTGGAATGTCCCATTTCTGTTTTAAGATGAGGGTCTCTCTGTGAGGCTGGATTAGTGACACTGGCCCGACTGCTCTGGGCGTCTTACTAATGAATTTGCAAATGGGAAGAGAATTGGCACACAGGACTCCAGTTTGCTCTGCCAGTCACCCAGGGTTTCCTCTCTGCATTTCCTATCGAGACAGACAGATTTTAAACGCTTGAGCAGCTCTCAGCATCGGCTTAGTAACCGGCAACGTAACCCTGAGCCACACGCGGGGGGGAAAGAGATGCCCACCTGCACCTCTGCCACACAGGGCTCTGAGCGGGCTCGACTCACATTCTGTACACAGAACCCCACCATTCCCCGTGGAGGAAAGCAGGTGACAGAGAACGTGGGCTTAGGGCCTTCATTCTGTGCCAGGGGACTCCTACCTAGAGAACAGCTGAACCCACGGTAAAGTACAACTTACCAAATAGAGCCAAAGTGATGCTGGTGGACATCTCATTTTAACGGACTGTGGAAGCAGAGCTCAGCGATGTTGACCAGCACGTGAGGATGGTGGGGAAGGGTGGCCCTGGGCCCAGCAGACCAAACGCCCAAAGGCCTGAGTTCCTATTTCCTCTGCCATTTAATAGTCTGGTGCGTGTGACCGCAGGCGATTAAGGCAGCCTCTCTGTGTGTCTTCCCGTTTGTAAAAATGAGGATGGTAGTAATGCACTGCTTGTGAAAAATCAAATATGATGATGGGTTTGAAAACACTTTCCAGAAACTGCTCAATGTACAGTATATGCAAATTATAGGTAAATTACTATGATAAAAGATTATTGTATTGTGTTATTGCTGGATAAAAGTTTAAGATCGGTAAAACCAAAGGCTATGACAAGGTGCACTTACATTGCAAGAATAACCAAAAAAAGAACAAAGAGGGAAAATTTGCCCTTCCAGATAACAAAATGTAGTATGAAGTTATTTGAATTAGTGCGGTGCAGGAGTGAAAAAACACTATAATGATACAGAATAGAGAGTCTAGACTTATTTCAAATTAGTAAGGGAAATTGTAGATTATTTAATAAATGGTACTGGGACAATCACTCATCTATTTTTGGGAAAAAGTTTCATTCTAATTCATAATATTCACAAAAATAATTTTCAGTTAAAAAACTGAATGTTATCAAAGATTCTAAAACTGATGAATGCAAATAAATGAGAGAGTGTTTCAGTTTTCAGGGATAGGAAAGGCCTTCTTAAGCAAGACCCAGAAGAGACAAAGGATTGAAAGACTGATAAATTTGACCACAAAAAATGTGTGTTGTTTAATTTTTTTCAATAGACTTTTATTGGAGTGTCACATACACGGAGAAACGCTCACAAGCGTGGGACTTGCCTCAATCAGCGGGTACCACGTGACCTCGAGGCTGTGCCGTGAGAAGTCTGAGGCTTCAGCTGCCCCAGGCTCGGAAGGCCCCCTCTCGGAACCACACTTGAGAAACCCCAGGTCACGTGCAGGAGAAGTGAAGAATGAGCAGCCGACAGCCACGTGTGCACATGTGTGCGTGCGTGCGCGTGCCATCGTGAACTTCCCAGCCCAGGACTGCAGCCGGAAAGTAAGACTAATACTTGATTGTTTTAAGCCATTATGTTTTGGGGTGCTTTGTCATTCATCAGCAGACCACAGAAACACTCCTTCCCCACCACTGTGCAGAGCCGTGGCCCATGGATCTTTCAGGACTCTATTCCATCCCATTGGTGCGCGAAGCTGTATTCCTACCAACACCACAGGCTTTCGGGAGAGCCGACGCTTCTCCATTTACGGAACAGCAGCATAGCAGGGGCATCACTCCTGCTCCTTTAGGGTTGGCGCTCGTGGACCCCGGATAAGTTTCTCTTCTCCTGTGGAGGAGGAGAGCGCTTGCTACAGAAGGACAGACCAGCAAACGCCCCTCCATTTGTGAGTAGAGAAAGCCAGCCGCTCGCCGGGAAGGTGAGGGCCTGCTGGCCTTCAGGCACAGATGGATCCAAGTCTGGTCAGACGGCAGACTTAGCGAAACAACAAAAGCAAAACCAAACGAAACCAGGACACCCAGTTAAATTTGAATTTCAGATGAAGAATAAATAACTTTTTAGTGAAAGTACGTCCCATATCTGTTCTTCACCTGAGATTCACCTTTATTTGGGCAATCTGTATTTCCCGGCCACCTCAACCCAGGGGCTCAAGCAGGGGTGCTCCGCCTCTCTCTCCTTATCTCGAGGGCTGCTCCCTGTTTACGGTCTCATTCTGTAAACATCTGCTTCTTACCCTCCCAGAGGAAGAGAGGCCTTTGTCTTCCTCCAGCTGCAGGAAGGCCTCAGGGGGCGAGGTAGGTGCCCACCCGTGAACCCACGGGGGTGGCAGGAGCGCTGACCCCCAGTAGGCAGCTGTGGGGAGTGGGTTCGGCCTCGTTCAAGCCCCACCCAGTCGGTTCCCCTCGGGAGAGGGGGGTTCGGTTGCCAGAAAAGAGTGTAGGGAACATGGTGCCAGCTGGACCCCCGATCTCCTACGGGGTCACGGCCTGCCTAAAAACCGGGCAAGGTTCAATCCACTGAAGTCATGACAACAAGCGTTGCTCTTGTTTCTAAAGGATTTTCTCTCATTTTAGTTCTTTTCCCTGGTGGTCTAAAAGAATCCTTCTGGGTCAGCAATAACGCGCTTCTTTCCCATTTTGTATATCTGCGCAGGCCTGCGGTGTGGTCGGTCCTGGGGGGACGGAGGCTGGGAGGCTGAGCCCTACGAAGATGGAAAGTCGATGCCAGTGATCACAGAGGATGTAGAAAAGGAATTTGAACTTCTGCTCCAGAAGCTGTTATTACATTTAAACTTGGCAGAAAAGCAGCCACACTGGAAATTCATACAGCCAACGACGAGAATAATAATAATAATTATAATGAAGGCATGTTCTGGGGTCAGAGCCAAACCACCTGGGAACCGCGGAGTCCCGAGCTGCCTGCACCTGGCAGCGCCCTCCTTAGCACGCGGCAGAGCTTCATTCACCAGGACGTGTGTTTTATTGCGAGCTGCTCTGTGGGCAGATCTAGGGATAACGCAGTGGTGGCCTCGTCCCGAGTCTCCAGCACAGCGGGGTGCCGGTGGGCAGGTCGTGACAGGAGCCACGGTAGGCGAGGAGGGGCTCAGCTCTGTCTCTCCCAGTCGCCTCTCGTTCGGACCTGTTGGGAGGGAGAAACCCCAGGACGTTCCAGACCAGGGCCCCCAGCCTCCCTGTGCGAGGGGAGGGGGCTGCAAGGTGAGATAAACTCACCGCTCTCTGCAGGGGGAGTTGGCGGGGCGGGACAACGTGCAGACGCCCCTGTCCCTGCCAGGGTGGTTCCTGAGCGCCGAGGGACACGCACCACCTTCCTGCCCCTCCTGCGACAGCCACCGCCCTCACGGTCCCCGCGGCAGCGCTGTGGGAACAGGCTGCTGTCCATTTCAGACCCAAAGTGAAAGAGTAAAATAGAAACGATTTTAACCCTTCTGCCCGCTGATGGAGATCCCACCCAGCAAGGTTCTTCTCAGAGCAAAGCCGTTGGGCTGAGGGGCGCGGCGGCCAGAGTCCCAGGGGCCAGGCTGTCCAGCGGGGGCACCAGCGTGTGCACCCAGCTTCTGCCATCTTCCTGCTGAGCCGCCCAGGCAGGCGACTCATGGCTCTGAAGCTTCATTTCTTCATCCGTCGCCCGTGCAATCAACACCTTCATCACCGGTTGAAGAGCAGACGGAGAGACTCGCTTTCCCCTGTCCTCCGCATGCTCGTCGCGAACCAGAGGGTGGAGAGGAGAGGCCGCTGTGAGCCTGGCCGGCGGCCCGGGGGGCTCTGAGCCCCCAGCAGGCCGTGTAAACGGTTCATTTCCATGCACAGAGCTTATGGTCCTGCGGTAAGATGGGAATCATCTATCATGCGGTTGGTTAATAAATAATACATATATGTATAATTCAGGGCTAAATTATTTAGTGCAGAGTATAAATACTGCAGGAGTTTAGGGAAATAAATAGCTGACTTTTTAATAAAATTTTTTAGCTGTATCATTTAGGATTAGGTTCAGATGCACGTAGCAGAAAACATGTATAAGAGAGACTTGAACCAGATAATGATTTATTTTTCTTTTCCATAAAATGAATCTGGAGGTAGGCTGCTTAGAGTTGGTTTCTCACACCACCCTTCTCCCATTATCAGGGATATAGGCCTTTTCTTTCTGCTCCAGATTTCCTCATGGTTGCAAAATGTCTATTGTGGCTGTGGCCATCACGTCTACATTCCACCTAGCTGAATCAGCCACCTTTAGATAGCTTTCCTGGAAGCCCCATCCAACAGCTTCTTACATGGCCATCCTTATAGGAAGAGCTGGGAAGTATGTTTCACAGAAGACATGTTTCTGTTTCCAGTTTGTAGGAGTTTTGTGACCCAAAGGAGAAGAAGAATTGCTCTTGGATTCATGGTCGTGGGTGCCTGGAGCCAGCTCCTGACCCTGTGAGATACAAAGCCTCTCTACTCCGTGTTCCCTCTGCCGGGTCCCCTTTCTCTCCACCTGTGCCCTTTCCCCCCGTCCCTCTGGGTTCACCTTGGGCTGCTCCTGTAGAGAAGCTGCAGCCCAGGGTGTGTCATAGGCTTCCGCACGGTGGCCTGCTACCTGGACGTCCTGGCTGTTGGCCCAGCTAGCCGTCTCCTTCTCCCGGTGCCCCCAGAGCCGCCGCAGAGCCTGCATGAGTCAGGGGTCTTCAGGCCCTGAGGGACTGTGTCCTGTGCCAACAGCGGGCGTCACCTGCTCTGAGCCGCTCTGTGAAGGCAGAGGGGAGAAGAGGGCTCAGGGGCTCCTGGGCCAGGCAGCTGTGAGTGAATCATCATTATTTTTCCAAAAGCCTTTTTGGTCGTGCTTGTTTTGTTCTCAACACTCTAATTCAGTTGGGCTGCCCCTTCACGGATCACTAACTCACTGGGGTCATGACCATCTTTTGCATAACAGAGGACATTTTTGACTGTGTGGTACCTTCTCAGATGATTTTAATTGGATGGAGATGACAAGGTTCTATGTTTATACGAAGCTTCAGCAGGGCCCTCACGGGTCCACAAGGTGACAGGACATTGACACCTGAAGAAGAAATCCTGGGTGAGCACCATGACAGCCAGGCGGGGACTACGGCATTGATAGACTTTCTCTTCTTTTCTTTCAAATATAACTATTGTATTGGTGAGAATGCTCTATGTACGAAAAGCAAAAATTCATCCCAAATCTTGTCGTCCAGAAATCGTCACTGTTCATGTTTGTTCAACATCATTTCAGAGATTTCCAGTGCATATATTCTCAGAGGCAAGTAGATAGACATTCTTACAAAGTTTTACAAAAATGAGCTCAATGGTTTAAAAATATATATCATTTATTAGATTTCATATAACTTGTATTTAACAAAATAAGATGAAAAGGAAGGAAATGTGTAAGTTTCGTAAGTGACATTAGTTCCTAAAAACTCTAAGGCTCAAAAGAGTGAAGCTAAAAAGTTGAGATTAGGGTCAACTTTCTTTTTTAAATTTTTTAAAAATTTAATATTAGGGGCTTCCCTGGTGGCGCAGTGGTTGAGAATCTGCCTGCCAATGGAGGGGACACGGGTTCGAGCCCTGGTCTGGGAAGATCCCGCATGCCACGGAGCAACTAGGCCCGTGAGCCACAACTACTGAGCCTGCGCGTCTGGAGCCTGTGCTCCGCAACAAGAGAGGCCGTGATAGCGAGAGGCCCGCACACCGCGATGAAGAGTGGCCCCCGCTTGCCG